>NW_026020553.1:0-8588 GCF_900185275.1 Solanum verrucosum | reverse complement strand
CGAGCATAATATAAGAAATCCTTCACCATGGTTGCCCAATTAATACCCCATCCTCTTTTATGTGAAAGTGGAGCTTCGGTCCAGATTGATGTGATCCACACATTCCGAGTGTGCTTCTTGCAGAGCTTGACTGCTTCTTCCTCTCCTAAACAACGTAAGAGTACTACTCCTCAAATGATCTTCTATATTAATGTCCTTGTAGTAAAGAAGTGAGGTGCACGACGGCGAATGTTAGTCCTTCTCCTTGGATTTTCCGGAAGTATCCCTAACACATGTAGTCAATAATGGGTTGTCTCCAATCTTCGTCCGCGACTTCAAAAAACAACGACGATATGCTCAAGCTCATTTTCTAATATTCTTCCTTATTTAGCGTGGTACTATCCATTTTTGACAAATAGTAACTTGCGCCTGATCAGGATGGGATAGCGTTGAAGCTAGAGAAGCCAATGCATCAACTTTCTTATTTTCCGTTCTATGCACATGTTGAAGGGTTACATCTCTAAGCCATCCTATCAACTTTTGAGCATAATCATGATAAGGAGGCAATTCGGGCTTCTTCACTTCACAACTTCCCAAGAGTTGATTGATCACCAACTGAGAGTCACCAAAGACTTGTAAGTGTAATTGTTTCATGTCGACGACCATTTCAAGTCCAAGTATCAACGCTTGATATTCAGCGATATTATTGGATCACATTGCTTCAAAGTAAATGAGAATGGTAGAATCTCTTCTTGTGAAGTGATGAACCCACGCAAGCGCCACTTCCACCACGATGTGCAGTCCCATCAAAATATATTTTCCAAGGAATTGAATTTCAATAGACATCACATCTTCATCAGAAAGGTCATCATTAACTCCCAATCATCTGGTATCGGATGGTTTGCCAAGATATCTGCTAATGCTTGTCCCTTCCAGCTTTCAGAGGGATGTACACAATCTCAAACTGTTGGAATTTGAGGTACCATCTTGCTAGTCGGTTACTAAGGACAGGTTTCGACATAAAAAACTTGATAGGATTTGCTCTAGAAATAAGACGAACAACATGAGCTTGAAATAATGCTTCATCTTTTGAACTGAGAAGACTAGCGATAAACATAATTTTTCAATTGGTGAATAGTTCAGCTCATTTGGTGTCATCGTCCTACTCAATTAGTAAAGAGATTTTTCTTTGTCTTCAATATTCTCTTGAGCTAACAGGGCTCCTACGAACCTTTCTTGTGCTGCAATGTAGAGTATCAATGGCTTTTCCAGGTATATGGACGGCCAAAACTGGAGGTTTCTCTATATATGATTTGATAATTTTTAAAGGCATCGCTACATGTTTGGTCCCAATTAAAAGGAGCACCTTTTTTCATGAGATGACCGAATGGTTGACATCTTCTCACTAGATCCGAGATGAACATCCTCAAGTAGGCTAGTTTTCCTTGGAGACTTTTTAACTCATATATTTTTGAGGCTCAGGCATTTTCGATATTGCATCACTTTGGCTTGATCAATTTCAATTCCTCGATGTCTCACAATAAAGCCAAGGAACTTGCCAAAAGTAACTCCGAAGGCATATTTCAATGGATTCATCCTTAGTTGATATCTTCGGAGCAACTCAAATACCATTTCTTAAGTCTTCAAATGATCACCCCTCTTTCTCGACTTTACCACCAAGTCATCAACATAAACATTCAACATTTTTATGGAGTAAGTCATCAAATATATTTTGTATAGCCCTTTGATATGTGGCACCAGCATTCTTTAAAAACAAATGGCATCACTTTGTAGCAATAGATACCCTTAGGTGTGCAAAAATGCGGTGAGTTCTTCATCTTTTGGTGCCATGCGGATTTGATTATAGCTGGAAGAACCATTCATGAAAGGAATCACCTCATAACCAGTAGTGGCCTCGATCATTAGTTTCAGAATGGAAAGAGCGAACTCATCTTTAGGACCTGCATTATTGATCTCTAAAGTCAACACAAACTCAAATTTGACCATTCTTCTTCCTCACAGGAACAATACTTGAAATCCATGTAGGATATTTGACCTCACGAATAAAGCCTGCCTTAATGATTTTTGTTAACTTCATTTTCTATAAACGGAACTAAGTCTGGCCTAAAACGTCTTTGAGCTTGCTTAATTAGACGAGAACCATTTTTTGATTGCCAATTGATGGACTGTTACTTTAGGGTTCAAGCCAGGCATTTCTTTATAACTCCAAATGAAGACATCCCTATATTCCTTGAGTATATTCATATAAGCAATTTCTTCATCAACTTCTAGAAAGGCACTCAAGTAAGTTGGCCTTGGGTCTTTATCAGTGCCAAGGTTAACTTCCTTTAAAGGATTATTGTGGTCTTCACTCCTTTTTCAAGTTCTGGTGGACCATCTCTAGCATCTTCTTCTTCTAAAGGCTCATTGTCATTGACAGATATATGACAACAACAAACAATATCTTCCAACTCTTCATCAAACTTCATTTTAGGCAAGGCATCGTGCTCATTTCGGATCGTAACATGATATGAGGAGCCTTCATCTTCCTGAAGCTCCTTGGTGTACACTACAATTTGAGCTTTTGCTTGAGTTCCTCTTTACAACAAACTACAAGTTCCACTCATTGCCTTATTCTAGAAGGAATCAAACTTTTGAAATCCTTTTGGATAATAGGTGAAGCAAGCGTTGTCACTTTTAGATAGCTTCTCAGATTCTTCTTATTCTTCTTCTTCAACGAACCTAACCTCTTGAACACAAAAGCTCTGCAGTTGATTCTCCAAATCAATAAAAAACGGAAGGCTTTTTGTTGGAAGTAGTGACATCATCTTCAAAAGTATATGGTTATTGCTTGCCCTTCTTATGGAAATGTGAATTGGCGCGGTTGGCTATAACCTAGCCTTCATGTGCTTGCCTAGTCTTGGAACCAGATTTCTCAAGTAGAGCAATATCTTCTTGATCTTTTCAGCAACACATCTTCCTCCTTCTAAAGCATTTATGGAGGAACTTGCTCCTTTTGGAGTCAAAGACCCAAAAATAGGAGTTGATGCGGATGACACTTGAAGTGCTTTTTGTCCTAGTGTAGCAGCCTTGCTCCTTGTAACAGCTCCGAAACTTTCAAAGGTAACACCAAGAATTCCATCAACTTCAATAGAGAATTTGGAGCTACTAGCCTTAGAGGCAGTTGATTGAGAGCTGTTCTTCATGGAATCATCTCGATTTTCTTTGATGCTTGAAAAGTTGAGATGAGAGGTAAAAAATTGTCCCACTGGGCATGACTGAATTTATAGACAATAAAATTCGCATCGAGAAAACAATAATCATCGAGAAACAATAATCAACAACTGTATTTTATTATTTCAAAGTGCGAGTGTTACAATCTCTATGATACCTCTGAATTCGCCTTTTCAAATATAAATTCAAGAGGTTTCAAGGTTGTTGAGAATCTTCGATGAAGTTGATCTTGACTTTTACTTGAATTCAAGGGCTTCGAGCTTGTTCTTGAATCCGATGGTCTTGATCTTGATCGTTCTTGAACTTGAATGCTTGAATTCTTAAACTTGTTGCTTTATAGAGAATTTTATGGCGTTTGTACCACAGATTGTCTCTAGCTTCTTGTTTAGAATTTTTGGTTCCTTTTCTGAATTATGAGGACCTCTATTTATAGTTTTAGAATAGGGGAGTTGCAATTGGAATAGAATTTCCCTTCGGCCAATTAGATTTAAGTGATGTGGCATATGGGCTTTATGGAGCGGTCTTGTCATCTTTGACACATGTCATGATTCTATTGGCTTCTTGTTTGACTTGGCATGCCACATCATTTGCCATGTAGCTCCAAAAGAATAGGCCTCTAGGATAATATGACATTGGACTTAGCAAATTGGGTTTATATATTGTAGCCCAATCTTTTTATTTTGTCTTTAATTAAATCCATATTTATTGGACTTGAATAATTAGTCCAATTATATTAATCCATGATTTATTTGGACTAATATATTCATGAATCTATATATATATATATATATATATAGTGAATATCAGCTCGCTGATGTGGCATGCTTCAATGATCAGTATCACTATTTATTTATTTTTCAAAATTTTTTAATTTTTACCTTCATTTTCTGTTCAAAAATATGTAAAATTATTCTCTTCCCTCATTATGAGCCTTCATAACATTTATTTCTTCCAAAACTAATGATACAATGACTAGAAATGTACAATGACTAAAAAGGGAACGTTAAATTTCTTAGTTTAATTGATTAAGTTACTGCTAAATCGATAGTAACTAAAACTAACCAAAATTAATATTAATTTGAGTATACCATTGACTTAAAAAGGAACGTGAATTTTGCTTAATGTAATTAAATTAAATTACTGCTAAATTGGAGGTAACTAAAATTAACCAAGAAGAAACATTAATTTGGCTAGCTGTAAGTTTTCTTTTACCTAAATAACCAATGACTAAATATTAGCACTAATTAAGTGATTTTAATTTTTCTTAATTGTGAAATTAATGATTAGCTGTATGTTTTCTTTCTTTCCATTTTTTCATCAACAATTTCCAAATTTCAATTATATTAATTAGTATGTATTTATCTTTGAGCAATTATATTTTAAATATTTTGTGTGTTTTCATATTCTATATTTTTTGTACTATATATAGATTGGAAGTGTAATTTTTTTTCTTCATGTAGTAACTTGTTTACTATATTTGTTTTTAACTTGATTGTTAGTTTGACATATTTTTATTTTTTTTCCAGAGTTGGTCATTATAATAGACATGATTTGAAGATAAGAAATAAGATTTGAAAGAATGTGGAATGCGATTTATCTCAAGACAAAAGGTGAATTGATTTATAATTTTTCACTCTTCACATATGAAACCTAGATGACACTAATTAAATTCTCTTTGGTATGTTCAATCTCTTATTTGACTTCTTGATCACCTTAATTCTCATAATGTATTGTGAAATCATGTATGTTGAAGTTTTTTTTTTGATAGAATGTGTTTGGCAAGTAGACTAACTAATGTGAATACAAAGTCATCCATGAGACAAAGAACAAATTGAGATGATTGATGAGAAAATTTGTGGGGGAAAACTAGGGATTCACGTACAAGTAGAGTTGAGAATTTTATCTCGATAGTAATCATAAATTTTCACAATATTTTGTTACATTAGATGTTTGTATGTCAATTACATCAATCCGTCTGATAGGAAGAGTTGGCCCTCTCAATGAATTTTCTTAACCTTCTTCTTTCTATACTTTTGAAACATAGCGAAGTCCAAAAGTCAGCTTCTTCGAAGACATGATCTTTCCTTCATTAAGAATGGGACAAAGTTCTTTAGTGTCAACTTTTGCCTTTCTGACAGCTGGATCGATTCTTTTGCTTGTGATCTTATCAGACTTTATTGTTTTAACATCATTAGATTTTGTTCGTTTAACAACATAACCCTTCAAATAGAATTTTGCATCGGCAAAGTGTGTCTCAACTTCGGTGAAAGGATTATCATCTGCGACTTTCTTCCTTTCAATCCCTCCTTCAAGATACTTCAAACATTGATAGTAAGAAGATGAGACAATTCTATTCTCATGTACCCAAGGCCTGCCAAGTAATATATTGTATGCAGTTTTTGCATCGATCACATACATCCATGCGTTTGATCGCAAATCTTCCAAGTGGATTTCTAATTTAATAGAGCCTATGGACCTCTGTCCCCCTTGATTGAATCCTTGTATCAACAGACGACTTTCACTTCAGTCGTGATGTTGAGTTCCTTCAATGTGTGGATAGGCAGAATGTTGACTCCACATTTCAAAGACAAGCTTATCGCATCGATCCGTCTGATAGGAAGAGTTAACCCTCTCAATGCATTTTCTTGACCTTCTTATTTCTTTACTTTTGGAACATAGCGAAGTCCAAAAGTCAGATTCTTCGAAGACATGATCTTTCCTTCATTAAGAATGGGACAAAGTTCTTTAGTGTCAACTTTTGCCTTTCTGACAGCTGCATCGATTCTTGCTTGTGATCTTATCAAACTTTATTGTCTTAACATCATTAGATTTTGTTCTTTTAACAACATAACCCTTCAAATAGAATTTTGCATCGGCAAAGTGTGTCTCAACTTTGGTGAAAGGATTATCATTTGCAACTATCTTCCTTTCAATCCCTCCTGCAAGATCCTTCAAACATTGATAGTAAGAAGATGAGACAATTTATTCTCATGTACCCAAGGCCTGCCAAGTAATATATTGTATGAAGTTTTTGCATCGATCACATGCATCTATGCGCTTGATCGCAAATCTTCCAAGTGGAATTCTAATTTAATAAAGCCTATGGACCTCTGTCCCCCTTGATTTAATCCTTGTATCAACAGACGACTTTCAGTTCAATAATGATGCCGAGTTCCTTCAATGTGTGGATAGGCAGAATGTTGACTCTAGATCCTTCATCTATTAAGATTCTATTTATATTCTTCTCTAACACGTGACCCAACATATACAAAGGACGGTTGTGTAGTGTTTCACCAAATAGAAGATCATTTTATGTAAATGTGATTTTTGTATCACATGCATGTGCTTCTAGGAAAGAAGGTTCAATAGATTTTTCAGAATATGAAAAAGACATCATTGTCAAGATTTCCCTTGTTTTTTCTTCGTCACTAAGAGACACTTTTGGTGAGGATTCACTATTTGTTCCTTCTTTGTCAGGACATTCTTATTGTTTCTTATTTATCAGCACTGAAACATGATGCCTCGACATTGTCTTGAGTAGACTTTGTGCAGAACGAACTTGGTAAGAATTCCTTTAGAGTCACAGGACGTTGGGGTTTCTGGTAGTGATGCACTTCTACCTTTCCCTTTTTGGGCGCTTGATTGATTTCTGCTTCTACAATTTCTTCACCATTTTCCTTATAATCGATTGCTCGAATGATTCTTTCGTAAGCTTGACTTGTTGCGTCTTCACCTAGTCACAAGAATCCAACCTTCATCACCATCTATATCAATTTCTTGCTCCAATGCTCTTCTTCATGCTTTTCAAGAGATATATATTTGGACCGGATCAAGTGAGCCGAATGTGATAAAGATCTGATTAGAACTAGCCTCCTCATCATCAAGGAAAATTTTCTTTTCGTGAACCAATCACATCACTCTATCCTTGAAGACAAAATATTTTTCAAGAGGATGACTCACAAGTCTATGATACTTGCAATAATTTGGGTCATCAGCTTTTCCAACTTCATCAGGTCGCTTCATCTCTGGCAAGTCAATGAGCTTTAACTCGAGCAACTCATCAAAAATTTCAGAAACGTCAGAATCCATGAAGGGATATTTTTTTCCCTTGCATCTCCCTTAGTGTTGACGTTTGATTTGAATGTCCTTGGAAAGTCGTTCTCATATTTTGCTTCATGCCCTCATTCGTGGAGAACTTCGTAGGCGACACATTAACATTCATGGATTGTTTGTTGTCATTTCTGGGCACAAATTTGCTCCATCTTTTGCGTTCTTGCTTGTCTCTTCCTTTGCGAGGATCATGGACAAATGTCATATCATTTCCGCCAGAGAACATGCTCAACTCGATATTTAACACCCGTATCCAAAAACATAACTTAATGCAGATTTCCAGAAAGTTGTAGGTGCAACTCACTCTTGCTACCCACAGACTGTAGGCGACCCACGACCCGTGATGGCGATCCGTGGTTCGCATCTGCAACCATCCCCAGAAATTCAGACAAAACCATTCTAAGGCATGACCCACAGACTGACTTGACGGAGTGGATCCATCGACAATCGTCGATCAGTCCGTAGGTCGAGGCCCTCAGAACCTGGCCTCTGAAGTCATCGATGAACTGACAGGATGGATCATGGATCCATCGACGGATCGTCGATCAGTTCGTAGGTCACTTCAGCAAATTATAGGGCAGAGTCGTTTTGGTCTTTTCCTATTTTGTTGGACTCCAAAGCTACGTCGTTAGACCCTAAATTGAGGTTTTAGTCAGTTTAAGCCTAGAAACATAACTAGAACATACCTAAATCAAATCATTATTCAAAACTTAGAAACTTATAGCGTACGAGGAGAAAAAAGGTCAAGAACCCTAGTTCAAGAACGCATCAAGTTTTCTTCAGTTCCAGCCAGAAATCAAAGATTTCTCCGTGAAATTCGTCACCAGGTATGTGGATTTCACTAGTGGGTTCCTTTCGCCCATTAGGTCCCTAGAATTCAGTCAGATTCTTGATTCCATGATTATGAACAGACCTAGGGTTTCTAGAATTTAACAGATCATCATGAATTAGTTATTTAAATGTTCCAAATCAGATTATCATGTTATTGCTCAGTTTATCGCATGAATTTCAGAACCCTAGCTATGTATTTCTTTAGTTCTTGAATTACACATGCTAGGTCAGATATTTCAGTATTCAGTTACATGCCTCAGTTTATGAATGCATCATTATCAGATTAATTGTTGCATTCTCAGTTTGCATGTTCAGTTTCGAGCTATCCAGTATTTACAGAAATTCAGTCATAATGTTAACCACTTAATTCATTGGGAGTAGCATAATACCGAGTTGGACTAGGGTTTCAGCGTACCCATATAGTCCCAGAACTA
>NW_026020552.1:0-7027 GCF_900185275.1 Solanum verrucosum | reverse complement strand
TGGTTTTAGCTACAGTACCCGGTTAGAGTCCGTGGTCCAGCTTACTTATGTCCAGGCTTAGCTACAGTACCCGGTTAGAGTCCGTGGTCCAGCTTACCTGCGACCTGGTTTTGGCTACAGTACCCGGTTCGAGTCCGTGGTCCAGCCCACCCGTGCCCGACCTTTGGCTACAACACCCGGTTCGAGTCCGTGGTCCAGCCCATATAGGTTGACTCATTAGCTATAGTACCCGGTTCGAGTCCGTGGTCCAGCTTGCACGTGGGGTATTCCCAATTCCTCACTAAAGCTTCAGTTTAGTCTTGATTACTCTCATCTGTAGGTTGAGGTTTTGGAGGTTGGAGAGATTCCGGTTAAAGTCCGGGACATAATGAGATCTTGGAATATGATTGGGAATGGTTCAGTTAAAAGTCCGGAATTTGGTAATATTGTGATAGACCTTCTAGCTCCATTATTTTACTTCAACTGCCAGTGCATCTGCCGGGCTTATGGGGGTCCGTGCAGGTGGTTTCTTTTATTGTGCACGAGCGTACCCGTCGGGTTTATGGGAGCCCGGCGGAGTTAGTTAGATTGCTTGTCTTTGTTGCCTGTACGCTCGTGTACATACCCCCCATTTACTACTCTTTGCACTTGATGTGACCTTTTATTCGCATTTCAGTTTACTTTTGCTTATCTTGCTCAGTCGGCCGATGATGTCTACTGGGTACCTGTTGTTTTGGTACTCATGCTACGCTCTGCATCTATTTTGTGATGCAGGTCCGAGCACTAGTAGCCAGCGTTGATCTAGCTTGGAGTAGACTTATCCGGAGACGGGGGTGAGCACACGGCGTTTTGTACTATTTCAGTCTCCATCTGTATATATAGACTTGTCTTTTTCCTTTCGAGACAGTCCAGGCTCTGTTGTCCGGTTTTAGGACTTGTACTCATTTTGTAGTAGCTCTGTACTAGTGACTTCCAGGTTCTGGGAGGGATCTTTATTTGTATATATGTTTTTGGTTTGTGTCCGCTTGTTTATATTGTTATTTGCCTACTCTTGTTTAATTTCTACCCTGAGACCCATTACTTGTTGTTCCGGGTTACGGGTTGGCTTACCTGCTGGCGGGTTATAGTAGGTGCCATCATGACTTGGTAAATCGGGTCGTGACAAATTGGTATCAGAGCCCCAGGTTCGTCGGTCTCACTTGTACAGAGCTAACGTCTAGTAGAGTCCTGCAGATCGGTACGGAGACGTCCGTTACTTATCATCGGGAGGCTACAGGATGTCTTTAGGAACGTGTTGCGTTTGTATCACTGTCGTGCATTGTATGTCTTATCGGTTTCTGAAATTTTACTTGTACCACTCTTTTATAGGGATGGCTCGCACGCGTGGTAGGGCCCCAGCTAGGGGTAGAGGCCGACCTCGAGGTCGTTCCAGAGTTATAGCACCAGCCCAGGACCAAGAGCAAACTCCGGAGCCGGTGATAGAGCCACCAGCAGTTCCAGCACAGCAGCAATCGATGGGCCCGGGACTACCTCAGCCACCGCCTGAGCCTGTGGCAGCTCCAGATATACAGGCGATGCTCGTTCAGATACTAGCTGCCATTGGGGGTATGCAGCAGGCACCATTTCCAGCCGTTCCAGTACCACAGGGTCAGCCTACACCAGCGGTACCGATTGTTCAGCAGCTAGCGGCACCGATTGTTCAGCAGCTAGCGGCACCGGTTGTTCAGCCTGACGATTTGGAGGGCGTCATGCCACTACGGGAGCAGAAGATGCTCGGGGTGTTTCTTCGACTATCACCGCCGAGGTTTTCTAGGGCAGTGGGGGAGGATGCCCACGAGTTTCTAGTTACTTGCCGCGAGCGGCTACAGACTTTGGGTTTAGTGGAGTCGAGAGGAGCAGACTTCACCGCTTACCAGTTAGACGGTCCCGCCAGGCAGTGGTGGCGTACATACTTAGAGACCAGGTCAGCTGGGTCTCCACCGGTCACATGGATTGAGTTTTCAGAGGCCTTCTTGGCCCGATTTATTCCCAGGAGCATCAGAGATCAGCTTAGAGATCAGTTTGCTCGGTTAGAGCAGGGCTCCATGACAGTATCAGAGTATGAGGCCCGATTCCACGAGCTCTCCAGGCATGCCGCCATGATATTACCTACTGAGGAGGAGAGGGTTCGTTGTTTTGTTCGGGGTTTGAGACTACAGTTGCGGATTGAGACTCAGTCTTTAGTCTCAGCAGGCCGCTCATTTCTGGATGTAGTGGACCATGCCCGCACTATCGAGCAGCTCCGTCGCGAGGCCCAAGGGGGTAGCGGCAAGAGAGCTAGACAGGAGGATAGCCATGATAGGCGTCGTTTCAAACCCCGAGAGTCTTATGATAGATCTCAGCAGAGGTTTCAGTCGGGTCAGTCCAGTAGCCCCTTCCAGGCTTCTCTCCAGGCATCGGAGGGTGATCAGCACCGCCATATTGGTTTTAGTGCCGGTCCTAGTCGGGGCCGAGATAGTTCACAGATAGGTTTTTCTGGTCGGGGTAGCCGACCTCCAGCTCTCAGTCGACAGTCCCAGGGGTGTTATGAGTGTGGGGAGTTAGATCATTGGGCCCGCGAGTGTCCCCATCGCAGGTTAGCCTTACCCGCTCCACAGGCAGTTAGGCATACGCCAGCACCTCCAGCTAGAGGCAGAGGCCAGGGACAGGACCGTAGGGGTGGTCACCAGGGTATACGGGGTGGTCCCCGAGGAGGCAGATTAGGGGGCAGAGCCGATGCACAGGGTAGGGGAGTCCAGGCCCACTTTTATGCAGCTCCAGCTAGAGCAGATGCTGAGACCTCGGACGATGTGATCACAGGTACAGTGTTATTATGCCAGCAGCCCGCCTTGGCTTTATTTGATTCAGGCTCTACTTTTTCGTATGTTTCTGTTTACTATGCCTCTCGATTGAGTTTGATGTCTGAGCCTCTGGTAGCGCCGTTACGTGTGTCGACCCCCGTGGGTGAGTCTTTAGTAGTGGATCAGGTATTTCGATCTTGCTTAGTTACTATCCAGGGGCGTGACACCCGGGCTGACCTTATATTGCTTGACATGGTTGATTTCGATGTGATTCTGGGCATGGATTGGTTATCCCCTTATCGCGCTGTTTTAGATTGCTTTTCTAAGACCGTTACCTTAGCCACTCCCGGTATTCCTTCGGTGGTGTGGCAGGGATCTCCTGGTAGCACACCAGTTGGGGTTATCTCTTTTATTCGTGCTAGGAGGCTAGTGGCTGGCGGATGCTTATCATATTTGGCCTATGTACGTGATGTGAGTAGGGAGGTTTCTCCGGTTGAGTCAGTTCCTGTTGTTCGTGACTTCATAGATGTGTTTCCTGCTGATCTACCTGGCCTACCCCCAGAGCGTGATGTTGATTTTCCGATTGAGCTTGAGCCAGGTACTCGGCCTATTTCTATTCCGCCATATCGGATGGCTCCTGCAGAGCTCACGGAGCTCAGTGTTCAGCTTCAGGATCTCTTGGGTAAGGGATTCATTCGGCCTAGTGTATCGCCTTGGGGTGCCCCAGTCCTCTTCGTGAAGAAGAAGGACGGTACTATGCGATTGTGTATTGACTACAGGCAGCTGAACAAGGTGACGGTGAGGAACCGTTACCCCATGCCTCGTATTGATGATTTGTTTGATCAGCTTCAGGGTGCCGTGGTATTTTCTAAGATTGATTTAAGATCCGGCTACCACCAGTTGAGGATTAGGGCAGCGGACGTCCCTAAGACCGCATTTAGGACTCGTTATGGCCATTATGAGTTCTTGGTGATGTCGTTTGGGTTGACTAATGCCCCTGCCGCCTTCATGGACTTGATGACACGTGTGTTCAGGCCATACCTTGATTTATTTGTCATTGTCTTCATTGATGACATACTGGTATACACGCGGAGCCGGAGTGAGCATGAGCAACATTTGAGGATAGTGCTCCAGACTTTGAGAGATCAGCGGCTTTATGCCAAGTTCTCAAAGTGCGAGTTTTGGCTTGAGTCTGTAGCCTTCTTGGGGCACGTGGTGTCCAAGGAGGGTATTAGGGTTGATCCGGCGAAGATTGAGGCTATTCGTGATTGGTACAGGCCCACCTCTGTGACTGAGATTCGTAGCTTCGTCGGATTGGCAGGCTACTATAGGCATTTTGTTGAGGGATTTTCTACTATAGCAGCGCCTTTGACTCGGTTGACTCGCCAGGATGTTCCCTTTGTTTGGTCAGAGGAGTGTGAGGCGAGCTTTTTGAGGCTCAAGGAGTTATTGACCACCGCTCCTATATTGGCTCTTCCAGTTGAGGGCGAGGGCTTCACGGTATATTATGACGCATCTGGCGTTGGTTTGGGTTGTGTATTGATGCAGCAGGGCCGGGTTATTGCTTATGCGTCGAGGCAGCTTAAGATTCATGAGAGCAACTACCCCACCCATGACTTAGAGTTGGCGGCGGTAGTTTTTGCACTTAAGATTTGGAGGCACTACTTGTATGGAGTTCGATGTGAGATCTATACCGATCACAGGAGTCTTCAGTACATCATGAGCCAGAGGGACCTTAATTCGAGGCAGCGTCGTTGGATTGAGCTCCTGAAGGACTATGACCTATCTATTCTCTATCATCCGGGCAAGGCAAATGTGGTAGCGGACGCCTTGAGCCGAAAGGCAGTGAGTATGGGTAGTCTATCCTTCTTATCTGTTGAGGAGCGACCCTTGGCTATGAACATTCAGTTCTTAGCCAATAGCATGATTCGGTTGGATATCTCAGATTCTAGACGTGTCTTGGCCCATATGGGAGTTCAGTCTTCCTTGCTTGACAGGATCCGTGGTTGTCAGTTTGAGGATGAGGCCTTGGTGGCCCTTAGAGATCGAGTGTTAGCGGGTGATGGTGGTCAGGCTACCTTAGATCCTGATGGAGTGTTGAGATTCGCCGGCCGCATCTGTGTTCCGAGAGTTGGGGATTTGATACAGTTGATACTTTCTGAGGGCCATGAGTCTAGATACTCTATCCATCCGGGCACAGCGAAGATGTATCGTGATCTGAGGCAACATTATTGGTGGAGTGGCATGAGGAGAGATATTGCTGACTTTGTTTCCCGTTGCTTGTGCTGCCAGCAGGTAAAGGCCGAGCATTTGAGGCCTGGTGGCGAGTTCCAGAGATTACCCATTCCGGAGTGGAAGTGGGAGCGTATCACTATGGACTTCGTTGTGGGGTTACCTCGGACTTCTAGAGGTGTTGACAGCATTTGGGTCATCGTGGATCGGTTGACTAAGTCAGCACACTTCATTCCTGTCCATACTTCCTACAGTGCTGAGAGGTTAGCACGTATCTACATTCGAGAGGTGGTTCGTCTTCATGGTGTGCCTGTTTCCATCATCTCAGATCGAGGCCCACAGTTCACATCTAGCTTCTGGAGGACCTTCCAGGATGAGTTGGGTACCCGTGTTGACCTTAGCACAGCTTTCCACCCACAGACTGATGGTCAGTCGGAGCGCACGATTCAGGTTCTTGAGGACATGTTGCGGGCTTGTGTTATGGATTTTGGAGGTCAGTGGGACCAGTTCTTGCCTTTGGCAGAGTTTGCGTATAACAACAGCTACCACTCTAGTATTCAGATGGCCCCATTCGAGGCATTATATGGTAGGCGTTGTCGCTCTCCAGTTGGTTGGTTTGAGTCAACAGAGCCTAGGCCGCGTGGTACAGATTTGCTTCAGGAGGCCCTGGATCAGGTGAGGGTGATTCAGGATAGGCTCAGGACGGCTCAGAGTAGGCACCAGAGTTATGCGGATCGGAGGCGCCGGCCTTTGAGATTCTCTGTTGGTGATCGGGTATTCCTCCGTGTGTCGCCCATGAAGGGCGTGATGAGGTTTGGGAGGCGGGGCAAGCTTAGCCCCAGGTACATTGGGCCATTTGAGATACTCCGGACAGTTGGAGAGGTTGCTTATGAGTTGGCCCTACCTCCAGTATTTTCAGCCATCCACCCAGTGTTTCATGTTTCGATGCTGCGGCGGTATGTTCCTGATGAGTCCCATGTGCTCCAGTATGATGCAGTCGAGTTGGATGATCATTTGACATTTGTAGAGGAGCCAGTTGCCATTCTAGCCAGAGATGTGAGGAGATTGCGCTCGAGAGCCATTCCTGTTGTTAAGGTCCGTTGGAGACATCGTCCAGTTGAGGAGGCTACCTGGGAGATCGAGCATGAGATGCGGGCACAGTTCCCCGACTTATTTGAGCATTCAGGTACTTCTTGACTCTTACTTTCGCGGACGAAAGTTCTTTTAGTAGTGGATATTGTAATGACCCTCCAGGTCATTTTTTTAAATTAAAGAATTCATTTCATCGTTTAGAGCGTTCCTGTAGCGACCCCAAGTCATTTATGACTTGCTGGCACTGACTGTTCGGTCGCCTGGTCGTTCGTTTGGGTTTTAGGCCCGTTTCCCTGTTTTGGAGTTTTTTTATAACTTGAAAAGTTGACTTTGGTTCAACCTTCTTGGGAAGACGTGCTCAGATGAACAATTCTGACAGCTAGGTTAGCTTCGGAAGATCAATTTTGGTCTAGAACGACCCTTTGTTCACTTCCCGAGATTTTAGATAGCAGTTGTGGAATCTGGTTCAAAACGATACTGGATGTGGGACCCACTTTTCATCGAAGCGAGCTCCAAATGGAAATTCCGCCTTCACCGTTGAGTCCGAAATGTCGTTTCCAATCAGATTCCATATAAGGTTTGTATTTTTCCGACTTCGAACGAGTCCGAAACATCGAAATTTAAGTTTGAAGGGTTGTAGAATTTAACGCGGCGGTGACGTGGCAGCCACGTGACGACACGTGGCAGAGGAGTGAAATCTGGAAATTTCCAGAATTTAAAAACGAAATTCGTCCAATTTTTTTTGTTCAACTTCAACTCAAGATTGCTCCTTCATTTTGAATCCAAATTAAGTGATTCAAAAGGCAAACTTCAAGAGAATTTCGAGGGGAATCTAGCGGTGATCTCGGAAACGCGAGGGGAGGTTTCGTTTGAGGTAAGAAATCAATTTTAGCCACTGCCAGTGT
>NW_026020551.1:0-5324 GCF_900185275.1 Solanum verrucosum | reverse complement strand
CATTCAGTAACTTTCACAACAATCGGAATTTGACCTCCTGTGCCTGTGAATTAAAGAAAGGAGGAGGTCAATCAAAAATAAATGTTAATTAATCCAAAGGTCCAACTGATCACCACGCCTATATTGTAAATATGCAGTTACGAATAATCCAGCCAAAGTAATAGGAATTAGACCTAACACGATTCCAAATAGAAAAACTTCAATCATTTTTTTTTTGTTTGAAAGTAGAAAAAAAAATAGGTAATATCGGTACCTAAATATTAATCCGAATTGACATGAATCTCAATGACAATGAACAAGAATTGACAATTGGTAACGTAAGTAAATATAGAATACACGTAATCCCACAGAAGGATTTCTTTTTATGAATTGTTCATTTTAAATATTCAATTTAAATAAGTCGTATCTTGCTCAGACCAATAAATAGAGCTGAGGTTATAGTTAAAGCCGCTAATAGAAAACCGAAATAACTAGTTATAGTAAGCATGAAGGGGCTAAATTAAATGAAATATTTTCTTTTTATACATATGTTTAAAAAGCACTTACCTAAGTTTCAAATTTTGCAAAAGAAAATAGGAGGGTAGACAAAAATCTCAATTTCAATTGAAAGAATAAGTTGAATGAAAAGTTTTTGATTCAGCTATTATTATAGGCAGACAGCACTAACAAAGATAAAGTGCCAGACATATAAAAGAAATTGATTCATCATCTGTAACATCTATCCATCCCGCAATTCCAATCAACCGATTCATTGAGTAACTCTTGGGTAAACTATTAAACTAATAAGAGCTGTATCGTCTAACTTCATTCAAAAATGAAACTTGCATTTTTATAGAATCAAAATAGAAATGATTTTCTAATTTGATCATTTCTTAGATTCTGGTGAATTGTATCGAATCCATTTTCGATTTTAAAGCGAACAGTTACCTTATAAAACTTTTGCTTTTGACTTTAATTTAAGTTTAACTCATTAGATTCAGTAATATATTAATTTACATAATATCTTGAATGAGGGAGAAGAAAAAGTTATCACACAACCGCTTTAAAAACTCTTTTTTTTGTCCAACTAGATTCTAAAACTAGTAATTTCTATTTCTTTAAAAAAAAGATTCCAACAACAAAACGGCTTCCACAACTCCGAAAAGAGAATTTCTATATCTCGCATCTACTTAAATTGTGGGAATATGAGAATCTTTTTCATTGAATTGAAAGAATTTTCTATTGAATGGAAGATGATTTTACATCAACAAGTAAAGGAAAAAAGAAATTATTTAGTACTTACTTTGATACTAATTCAAATTGCGTTGCTGTGTCAGAAGAAGGATACTATACTGATTCGGTATACTCTAAAGACGCCCTCGGTACAATATTGACGATCTCACAAAGATGAAATTTCAGTTAATTGTCATTTACTGATCTCATCTTTTACGGAATCGATCTTCTTTGACTGTACAAGAATATGTGGAGCTCAGCATGTCTGGAAGCACAGGGAGAACGTTCGTTTGCTGGATATTATTACCAGTATTCGATACTGGGTCATTCATAGCATTACTATACCTTCCCTATTCATTGCGGGTTGGTTATTTGTCAGCACAGGTTTAGCTTACGATGTGTTGGGAAGCCCGCGCCAAACGAGTATTTTACAGAGAGCCGACAAGGAATTCCATTAATAATGGCCGTTTTGATCCTTTGGAACAACTCGATGAAATTTAGTAGATCGTTTTAGGAGGCCCTAATGACTATAGATCGAACCTATCCAATTTTTACAGTACGATGGTTGGCTGTTCACGGCCTAGCTGTACCTACCGTCTTTTTTTGGGATCAATATCAGCAATGCAGTTCATCCAACGATAAACTTAATCCGAATTATAGAGCTACGACACAATCAAACCCGAACGAACAAAATGTTGAATTGAATCGTACCAGTCTCTACTGGGGGTTATTACTCATTTTTGTACTTGCTGTTTTATTTTCCAATTATTTCTTCAATTAAGAAAACGAAAGAGAATAAATAAGATTCTCTTAGCTCATTCGAAGGATCTCATAATTTAATTATCCATGACTGTTTATGTCTCTAGCATGACCACTTGATGAAATCTGGAGGGAAGTGGGGGTAAATGGCCGATACTACTGGAAGGATTCCTCTTTGGATAATAGGTACTGTAGCTGGTATTCTTGTAATCGGTTTAATAGGTATTTCTTTTATGGTTCATATTCCGGATTGGGTTCATCCCTGTAGTAAATCGACTGAATTGAGTTGTCAACATGAAAGCGTAAGAACTTAACGGGATTCCCTTCTTTGTTTTGTTTGATTCGAAGGGGAAGGGCCGTTGAGTTCTTAAGAATCATAATATTTTTTTCGTCTAAATGATAAAATGGATTTCTTTTTCTTTTCAAAAACTCCATTTTTCTCATTTTTCTGAGCATGTTTTTGAAAAATTCACTTCATTGAGTTAGTCAGACCACCTCTTCTTTTTATATGATAGTATCTATCGGTACTTTCCAGTACTTTCAAAGTTGGAAGAAAGAAGGAATCACTCAATTTCTTGGCTGCTATCATATATTAGATAGCGTGCAAATCCTTTCTATACTAATCTAATGTAGAACCTTACTCTCTATATTACACTCTCTATATTACATTACTCTATTTATTTTTTATTGTTTTCCTATTTCATCATCAAATTTTTTTATAAGATAAGTTGATTGAAGAAGTTTTATTTAATTAATAAAATTTCCTCTCTTTTTTGTTTTGTTTGTCCACCAATTCATATATTATATGTAAGGGGGTAGGTGTAGGGTTTCTGATACATCTGGAAAAATTGAAACCAAGACTAGGAATTTTTAACAAACAGGATCAAGAATCATTACTCTTTCGTTTCGACACAAGAAAAAGGATTTTTCTACACCCCTTTCTTGTGTCGAAGACTAGGAAGACAAATAATCCCTGCTAGAATTTTTTCTTCCCCGCATTTATCCCCCGCTTCCTTATGTCTAGTATTTAGACAAATTTGACTTTCTTTCTATTTAGAATAGAAAACTATTGATACGTTTTATGGCAGTGAAATCTGGCAATAGTAACATAGTTACACTACTCCAATTAAAAAAAACTAAATCAAAATAAATGAAAGCCAAATACTCTTCTTCAAAATCTACATACTATGTGGTACAAGGGATTCCCAGCATCTCGTAGAAAAAGAGTATGTAATGTAGATTTTGAAGAAGAGTATAAATAAGACAAAGGAGTTTCATAATTCATTTTTTTGATCATAAATAATCGCCAACAAGAATTTGGTTCTTTTTACGTACTTGATATCGATAAATCTGCGAATCTAGAAATTCATTTCGGCCAATTGAACCTTCTCGAACTGTTTCTTTTTAAGAACCAAAAAGATTTGTGCCAAAATAACAGATGCCAAGAAGAACAAAAGTCCTTGGACACGTAATGGATCTTGAAGTACTATTTCTGCATCTCCCTGACCAAATCCGCCTACATTAGGATTACTCGTTAATGGTTGATCAAATTTGATAGATTCGCCCTCGGAAACAAGAAGTTCTGGTCCGGGAGGGATAATATCAACCACTTGACGTCCCTCTGACGCATCCGTTATGGTTATCTCATACCCCCCTTTTTCTTTTCGTATGATTTTGCTTACTATACCTGCTGCTGTAGCATTATAAACTGTATTGTTACTCTTGTTGCCGTCGGGATAAATCTGACCCCTTCCCCTGTTCCCGCCTACGTATATAGGATATTTTAAGAAGTGAACATCCTTCTTAGTAGCAGGGTCCGGGGAAAGAATAGGGAAGGTTATTTCACTATATTTTTTACCAGGGACAGGGCCTACCACAAGAATATTTGTTTTATTGGGGCGATAGCTCTGAAAAGACAAATTGCCAATCTTTTCTTTCATCTCAGGAGAAATACGATCGGGAGGGGCTAATTCAAACCCCTCCGGTAAAATAAGAACAGCCCCGACGTTCAACCCCCCTTTTTTACCATTAGCAAGAACCTGTTTCAGTTGCATATCATAAGGAATTCGAACAACTGCTTCAAATACAGTATCAGGAAGTACCGCTTGTGGAACCTCAATTTCCACGGGCTTATTAGCTAAATGGCAATTGGCACATACAATACGCCCAGTCGCTTCTCGTGGATTTTCATAACCCTGCTGTGCAAAAATGGGATATGCACTTGAAATGGACGTCCGAGTTAAGATATATATCATGAGCGATACGGAAATAGATCGAGTAATCTGTTTCTTTAGCCAAGAAAAAGCATTTCTAGTTTGCATGGTCCAATCATTGATCGCGAAAATTTCTACAATAAATTGGGTAGGTCGCTAGTATAGTTCCCTAGCCACGATTCTGCTATTTGCTGGAATAATCTAGGATGAATCTTCCCGATGGTTAGAAATAGGAAGAGTAAATATGATTTTCAATACTTTGCTTATGTACAACTACAAAGTACCAAGCATTCTAATTGGATTAGATTAATATCAATGGATCCTTTATCATTCAGTTATTGAATCATAAATCAGTAAAATTGACGGAGACAGACTAGTTAAATAACGGAAAAGCCAATATTTAAAACATGTATCAAAAATTACTGGAAGGATGCAAACAAGAATAGTTATAGTTTGCTCATTCGCAACAACTCCAACCTCGTTATAGATAGAGCGTATAGCGAATTCCCAACCTGGGGGTGAATGATATCCGAGAAAAAACTCAGTTACTAGAAGAAGACACAAAGCTTTTGCCTGTGTCACTAAGTTATATAGGAATTCCTAGCCCAAGAGGTTAAGAATAACAAGTTTTCCTTACCCCAAAATTGAATACCCGCTTAGAATACCAAACCAATGATATTTGTGAGAAGTGCAAAATCGTATCCCATACGATTCTCATTTTGTATCGTGATTAATTGGATCGTTTCTTTATGGATTCCATCCCAAACTCTTCGAGATGTGTTTCCGAGTATTCCTTGATCATTTCGTCCAAAGAAGAGGATTCCTCTAATTCTCTGAATTTTTCTAGAAGACTCTTTTCTTGAATATTATTCAAGACAATTTGGGATTGCCCAGTATTCCACCAATTAGTAACCCAAAGATTCCAAGACATTTATTAACTGAGAAAGAAATCCACCAGGGCAAAAATACTATAGATGCAAGATAGAAAAGAGGAGTGAATGCTTTCTTTTTTGCCATTTTTTCGTCTGTAAATTGTTAATCAACCCATTCGTACACTCTATGCGATCGAATATTTCTTACACACATGAGTTTTATACAAGGTATCGAACTTATGAATCTATTTTCTTTGTGATTTTGTGG
>NW_026020550.1:0-6222 GCF_900185275.1 Solanum verrucosum | reverse complement strand
AAGTGCAGCAAGAAGTGATAACGCCTAATCTAAGGCTCAAACTATCAGACTCAAGTCTGCTATTCCAGTCTACAAGGAGCTAAGTCATCCGAACGACGTCGGCAGCAAGTCAAGGGTATCCAGCACACACGGGTCATAAGTCTAAGGCAATGCTAGCCTAACCTAGACTAAGGACATCATGCTTACGGTTAAGGATGAACAAGGCATGCAAAACATAGCATACAAGCATACAATAACATTTAGCACATAAGCATGCAACTCTACTAAACCGCTTAACATGATACTATACCCGAAATGTGGCCAATCGATCCTAACATAAGGTAACTAATCAAACTAAAGTAGTAAACTGGTACTCACCCCCAATTCACTCCAATCGACAGATTTTTACACAATTAAGCTCAATCTAAAAGAAAGGAAGTCGTAGCCTACCTTAAGGCCAATCGCGCGCTCTCCAAATCACTTTACCGGAGATGTCCCTTTCCGAACAGTCTCGAAACGCTGCCCCGCTATCAAAAATAGAGTCACAAACGTTACTACGGTCATTTAGACACCAAAATAACAACAAACGAAGACTGGTCAATTTTGGAGTCAAAACGGGAATCGTGGGACCCGCACCGAACTGTCCAAATTTGACTCTGTCAAGAGACCCTAAACAACACTCCAAACTTGTTTTGGAACACAATCTGAGGCTCAAAATACAGCAAAAACCAACAAGCAAGAAACCACACTTTAATCAACTAAAAGAAACCGTATAGCAGTAGTCTAAACTCGGAATGAACTAGAATCGAAAGGTGCCCAGCACTCATTGAACACTCTACGACGAAGTCACGATAATTCTCAATATTTGGGACTTCGAATCACCCAAAACCGAGTTAAAATGAGTGAGATATGACCAAAACAAAAGTACCAAAATTAAAGACTCGAAAAAAGTACTGCAGTCAGGTTTTATCGCGAAATTACCTCGAAACACGTGGACCCAACAACTTCCGAACACTCTACCGCAAAGCCACCGAAAATACGAAGCTCCCGCACTTCGAATCGCCTAAATCGGACAAAAGATGAGAGAGTTATGAGGGTTTAAGTTTTGGGAAATGTTGCTGGTTTTTCATGCAATAAATAGCAGATTTGCTGCAATTTTTCCAAAACTTAAAAACTCCGACGGGGTGCTCCGAACTCGTTCGGAACCCCGTGCACGCAAACGAGATATGCAACCATACCAAATTCGATATTCCGGACTCAACGGAGAAGTCGAAATTTCGATCAAAGGTCATCTCGATAAAAAGTGGGTCCCACTTCCAAAGGCCATTTTAAGTCAAAACCCACAAAAGGGCTCGGAAAGATATCAAAAACCTCGGGACACAAAAGAAGGGTCAATCTAGACCAAACTCGACATTCTGGAGCTAACCGCATTGAGGGAATAGTCATCCGAGTGCGTTTACTCAGAATGTTGACCAAAGTCAAACTTAGACTTAAACTTAAAGTGAAAACGCCTAATCGCACCGACTCACACTGAAAACCTCGGGAGTCATGTCGACCATGCTACTAGCCTAAAATGACCCTTACGGAGCTGATGGATTCGTCAGAATTGGATTCCGATGTCATCTTCTTGAACTTTTGATCGAAAATGATCGTTCAAGGTTCATAAGCTCCAAAACACAAAAACTCGCACCAAGACCAAACGAACGACCAGGTGACCGAACTGTCAGTCCCAGCAAGTCATAAATGACTTGGGGTCGCTACAGGAACGCTCTAAACGACACACAGAAGGCAAGACACAGAAATGACCTGGAGGGTCATTACAATATCCACTACTAAAAAGGACTTTCGTCCGCGAAAGTAAGGGTCAGGAAGTACCTGAAGGCTCAAACAAGATGGGAAAGTGCTCTCGCATCTCCTGCTCGGTCTCTCAGGTAGCCTCATCGACTGGATGATGCCTCCAACGGACCTTAACAACAGGAATGGCTCTCGAGCGCAATCTCCTCACATCTCTGGCTAGAATGACAACTGGCTCCTTTACAAATGTCAAACGATCATCCAACTCGACTGCATCATACTGGAGCACATGGGACTCAGTAGGAACATAACGCCGCAACATTGAGACATGGAAAACCGGGTGGATGGCTGAAAATGCTAGAGGTAGGGCCAACTCATAAGCAACCTCCCCAACTGTCCGTAGTATCTCAAAAGGCCCAATGTACCTAGGGCTAAGCTTGCCCCGCCTCCCAAACCTCATCACGCCCTTCATGGGCGACACACGGAGGAATACCCGATCACCAACAGAAAATCTCAATGGTCGGCGCCTCCGATCCGCATAACTCTGGTGCCTACTCTGAGCCGGCCTGAGCCTATCCTGAATCACCCTCACCTGATCCAGGGCCTCCTGAAGCAAATCTGTACCACGCGGCCTAGGCTCTGTAGACTCAAACCAACCAACTGGAGAGCGACAACGCCTACCATATAATGCCTCGAATGGGGCCATCTGAATACTAGAGTGGTAGGTGTTGTTGTACGCAAACTCCGCCAAAGGTAAGAACTGGTCCCACTAACCTCCAAAATCCATAACACAGTCCCGCAACATATCCTCAAGGACCTGAATAGTACGCTCCGACTGGCCATCCGTCTGCGGGAGGAAAGCTGTGCTAACGTCAACCCGAGTGCCCAACTCATCCTGAAAGGTCCTCTAAAAACTAGACGTGAACTGAGAACCCCGATCTGATATAATAGAAACTGGCACCCCATGAAGTCGAACCACCTCCCGAATGTAGATATGAGCCAACCTCTCGGCGCTAAATAAAGACTGAACAGGAAGGAAATGTGCTGACTTGGTCAATCGATCAACGATGACCCAAATGCTGTCAACACCTCTAGAAGTCCGAGGCAACCCCACAATGAAGTCCATAGTGATACGCTCCCACTTCCACTCCGGAATGGGTAATCTCTGAAACTCACCACCAGGCCTCAATTGCTCGGCCTTTACCTGCTGGCAGCACAAGCAACGGGAAACAAAGTTAGCAATATCTCTCCTCATGCCACTCCACCAGTAATGCTGCCTCAAATCACGATACATCTTCGCTGTGCCCGGATGGATAGAGTATCTAGACTCATGGGCCTCAGAAAGTATCAACCGTATCAAATCCCCAAATCTCGGAACACAGATGCGGCCGGCGAATCTCAACACTCCATCAGGATCTAAGGTAGCCTGACCACCATCACCCGCTAACACTCGATCTCTAAGGGCCACCAAGGCCTCATCCTCAAACTGACAACCACAGATCCTATCAAGCAAGGAAGACTGAACTCCCATATGGGCTAAGACACGTCTAGGATCTGAGATATCCAACCGAACCATGCTATTGGCTAAGAACTGAATGTCCATAGACAAGGGTCGCTCCTCAACAGATATGAAGGCTAGACTACCCATACTCACCGCCTTTCGGCTCAAGGCGTCCGCTACCACATTCGCCTTGCCCGGATGATAGAGAATAGAGAGGTCAGAGTCCTTCAGGAGCTCAATCCAACGACGCTGGCTCGAATTAAGGTCCCTCTGGCTCATGATGTACTGAAGACTCCTGTGATCGGTATAGATCTCACATCGAACTCCATACAAGTAGTGCCTCCAAATCTTAAGTGCGAAAACTACCGCCGCCAACTCTAAGTCATGGGTGGGGTAATTGCGCTCATGAATCTTAAGCTGCCTCGAGCATAAGTAATAACCCGGCCCTGCTGCATCAATACACAACCCAAACCAACACCGGATGCGTCACAATAAACCGTGAAGCCCTCCCCTTAACTGGAAGAGTCAATATAGGAGCGGTGGTCAATAACTCCTTGAGCCTCAAACAAAGGGAACATCAACACGAGTCAACCGAGTCAGAGGTGCTGCCAAGGTAGAGAAACCCTCCACAAATCGTCTGTAGTAGCCTGCTAGTCCGACGAAGCTCCGAATCTCAGTAACTGAGGTTGGCCTAGCCCAATCACGAATAGCCTCAATCTTCGCCGGATCTACCATAATGCCCTCCTTAGATACAACATGCCCTAAGAACGCTACAGAGTCTAACCAAAACTGGCACTTTGAGAAGTTGGCATAAAGCCGCTGATCTATCAAAGTCTGGAGCACAACTCTCAAATGCTGCTCATGATCACACCTACTCCGTGAGTATATCAAAATATCATCAATGAAGACTATGACAAAGGAATCAATATAAGGCCTGAACACACACGTCATCAAGTCCATAAAGGCAACAGGGGCATTAGTCAACCCAAATGACATCACCAAGAACTCATAATGGCCATAACGGGTCCTAAATGCAGTCTTAGGGATGTCCGCTGCCCTAATCCTCAACTGGTGGTAACTGGACCTCAAATCAATCTTAGAGAACACTGAAGCTCCCTGTAGCTGGTCAAATAGGTCATCGATCCTAGGCAAATGATATCGATTCTTCATTGTCACCTTATTCAACTGTCTATAGTCAATGCACATGCGCATAGTACCGTCTTTCTTCTTAACAAAAAGAACGGAATTGCCCCAAGGTAATACACTAGGTTTGATAAATCCCTTACCCAAGAGATCCTGAAGCTGAACACTGAGCTCCTTGAGCTCTGCAGGAGCCATCCGATATGGCGGAATAGAAATAGGCCGAGTACCTGGCTCAAGCTCAATAGGAAAATCAATATCACGCTCTGGGGGTAGGCCAGGTAGGTTAGTAGGAAACACATCTAAAAGTCACGAACAACAGGAACTGACTCAACCGGAGGAACCTCCCTACTCACATCACGCACATAGGCCAAATATGATAAGCATCCACTAGCCACTAGCCTCCTAGCACGAATAAAAGAGATAACCCAAACTGGTGTGCTACCACGAGATCCCTGCCACACCACCGGAGGGATACCATGAATGGTTAAGGTAATGGTCTTAGAAAAGCAATCTAAAACAGCGCGATAAGGGGATAACCAATCCATGCCCAGAATCACATCGAAATCAACCATGTCAAGCAATATAAGGTTAGGCCGGGTGTCACGCCCCTTGATAGTAACTAAGCAAGTTCGAAATACCTGATCCACTACTAAAGACTCACCCACGGGGGTCGACACACGCAACGGCGCTACCAGAGGCTCAGACATCATACTCAATCGAGAGGCATAGTAAACAGAAACATACGAAAAAGTAGAGCCTGGATCAAATAAAGCCAAGGCGGGTTACTGGCATAAAAGAATAGTACCTGTGATCAGATCGTCTGATGCCTCAGCCTCAGCTTCCGCCCTCGCTGGAGCTGCGTAGAAATGGCTATGTCTGCCTCTGCCCTGACCATCGAACCTACCACCTGACCTGCCTCCTCGGGGACCACCCCGTATACCTTACTGACCACCTCTACGGTCCTGACCCTGGCCACGGCCTCTAGCTGGAGGTGCTGGTAAAGCTGGGGGAGCTGCATGAGGAGCGGGAGCAATCCTACTATGCTGAGGGCAGTCCCTGGCCCATTGATCCATCTCACCACACTCATAGAAACCCTGTCGAGGGCGACTCCCAGAAGAACGACTACTATGGCCTGAAGAACCCGACTGAAACACCTCGCGGCCCTGACTCGAACTAGCCTCACTCCGACCACAATCTGATGCCTGAAGAGAGGCCTGTGTAGGTCTGCTAGACTGACCCTGTCGAAACCGTCGTCTGGCCCTGTCATGATAATCTCTAGACCTAGGGCGGGAGACACTGTAGCTGCCCTCATGCCTAGCCCTCTTCTCGCTACCCTCTTGGGCCTCGCGATGAAGATGCTCCATAGTACTAGCATGGTCAACTACGTCTAAAAAGGATCGACCCGCAGAAACTAAGGATTGGGTCTTAAGCCGAAGCTGCAATCTCAACCCACGAAAAACGCACCTAACTCTCTCCTCCTCTGTAGGTAATATCATCTCGGCATGACGGGAGAGCTCGTGGAACCTAGTCTCGTACTCTGCCACCGACATGGAGCCCTGCTCCAACCTGCAGAACTGATCCCTGAGGAGGTCTCTGACGCTACGAGGGATAAATTTGGCCAAGAAGGCCTCAGAAAACTCATCCCATGATACCGGTGGAGATCCCACTGGCCTGGTCCGAATGAATGTGCGCGCGCCACCACTGCCTGGCTGGCCCATCTAGCTGGTAAGCAATGAAGTCGGCCCCTCTAGACTTCACAAGGCCCAAAGTGTGAAGCCTCTCACGACAAGTAGTAAGAAACTCGA
>NW_026020549.1:0-3653 GCF_900185275.1 Solanum verrucosum | reverse complement strand
TCTAGAAAGGAAATAAAGTAACCTAACTAGGATCGTACTTCTAGGAAAGCATTAAATGGTACTTAGGAGACCATAAATAGAGTAAGGAAAACATTAATTACCTATATATATAAATAAATAAACAAGGTAAATCCCAACTAGGAAAAGAATCTTGACAATCTTGGAAAGTTTGACTAGTCTTCTCTCAAAACTTGGGCAGAAAGCAACTCTTGTTGTCGCTGATTGTTGGACTCTTCTTGACCTTATTTGCACGATATTGGACCTTAAAATTCCACATCTTGGGCTTGAATTTGGGCCACCAAATAATTGTAGCATTTGGACAATTCCTCTCCCTTGGGCTTGAGCTCTTCTTCCCCACTAAGACACCTTTGGATCAACGATTGAAGCCCGTTGAGCTTATCATTGAACTCCTTGGTTTGAGATCTTGTTATGGGCCTCTTTGGAGTTTCTAAAGGTTCATCCTTGTCCTTCAATGGAGTAGAGCTTCCCTGGATGCTATCAATTCCCTCTTCTTGAAGAAAATTCGCCCTCAAATTCAAATCTGCATCAAAATGGGAAAGATCAGAAACATTAAAAGTAGCACTAGCTTGGAACTCACCAGGAAGATCAAGTTTATAAGCATTGTCTCCATTCCTTTCAAGGACTTTGTATGACCCACTTCCTCTAGGATCTAGTTTGGTCTTTCTTTTGGAAGGAAATCTTTCCTTTCTCATATGCACCCAAACCAAGTCACCAGGTTTAAAAAGAACATATTTTCTACCCTTTATTCCTTCGCAATGCAATTTCCTTATTATTCTTTTCAATTGCAAGCCTTGTTTGTTCATGAATTTTCTTCATCATATCAGCCTTCTTCTTACCATCAAGATTAGCAAAATCATTAGTAGGCAAAGACAACAAATCAAGGGGGGTAAGGGGGTTGAATCCATATACAACTTCAAAAGGAGTCTTACCAGTAGAAGAATGGAAGGTCCTATTATAAGCAAATTCTATAATACATAAGTAATCTTCCCAAGAAGTCAACTTTCCTTTCAAAACAGCCCTCAACATGTTCCCTAAAGTTCTATTAACCACTTCTGTTTGCCCGTCCGTTTGTGGGTGACAAGATGTAGAAAATAGCAATTTAGTTCCCAACTTTCCCCAAAGAATTCTCCAAAAGTGAGTTAAGAACTTGGCATCCCTATCACTAACAATAGTTCCATGCAATTTAACCACTTCCTTTACAAACAAGTCAGCCACATGAGATGCATCATTAGACTTTTTACATGGGATAAAACGAGCCATTTTAGAAAATCTATCTACTACGACAAATATACTATCCTTACCATACTTAGTCCTTGGCAGCCCCAATATGAAATCCATAGAAATATCAATCCAAGGGGAACTAGAAACAGGTAAAGGGGTATAAAGACCATGCGGCAATGTTCTAAAATTAGCCTGTCTACATTCAAGACAATAAGAACACACTTTTTCAACATCCTTTGTCATGCTAGGCCAATAAAAATGTTCAGAAAGTATTTCCAGTGTTTTGGGTACACCAAAATGTCCCATTAGCCCTCCACAATGTGCTTCCCTAACAAATAGTTCACACAACGAGCAGTTAGGAACACATAATGTATTTTCCTTGAGTAGAAATTCATCTTGAAGATTCAGTTTCTCAAAAGGACCTAACTTACATTCAACAAAAATTTCACCAAAATCAGAATCATTATTATCATAGAGGAACTTGATTTGATCAAATACCACTTGACAACAACAAGGTTAAAGGAGATCACAAATAGAGAATTGAATATTAGAATGCGGAAGCACAAAGAAAAGAAACAAGAAAACTAACTAAAGATATGGAAATTCGAAGGAAAGATCCACGAATTTCCAACGATTAGATGTTCTAAGGCCTTGAAAAGATCCAAGTAACAACGTATAGATTTATGGAAGAAATCTAACGCCTTTACTTGAGAAAACGAATCAAAACGATAGATTCGTATCTTGACCGATTTATGAGTAACTAAAGACAATAATTAGTATGTAGAAACTAATCACCCTCTAAAGAATACCGAAAAGAAACATAAGATATCACAAGAAGAAGTTACTTTATACCTTAAACTATGAAACTACTAAATGTTTAAAGATAAATTCTCAAAGAACAAGTCAGAAAGGTTCAAAGAACTCTCTCAAATATTATTAATATCAATCTAAATTGTCTTTAATGAATGAAAAGGACTCCTATATATAGGAGAAGGGGGAAAAACGTCCAAGACCCCTTATAAGAAGCTAAAAGGTCAGCCAAACCCTAGAAAGACAATTACAAGGAATCCTACTCTAGAAAGGAAATAAAGTAACCTAACTAGGATCGTACTTCTAGGAAAGCATTAAATGGTACTTAGGAGACCATAAATAGAGTAAGGAAAACATTAATTACCTATATATAAATAAATAAACAAGGTAAATCCCAACTAGGGAAAAGAATCTTGACAATCTTGGAAAGTTTGACTAGTC
Organism: Solanum verrucosum; assembly: GCF_900185275.1. Taxonomy (NCBI): domain Eukaryota; kingdom Viridiplantae; phylum Streptophyta; class Magnoliopsida; order Solanales; family Solanaceae; genus Solanum; species Solanum verrucosum. The sequence continues at coordinate 1,160 of NW_026020549.1, read as the reverse complement.
TTCTCTCAAAACTTGGGCAGAAAGCAACTCTTGTTGTCGCTGATTGTTGGACTCTTCTTGACCTTATTTGCACGATATTGGACCTTAAAATTCCACATCTTGGGCTTGAATTTGGGCCACCAAATAATTGTAGCATTTGGACAATTCCTCTCCCTTGGGCTTGAGCTCTTCTTCCCCACTAAGACACCTTTGGATCAACGATTGAAGCCCGTTGAGCTTATCATTGAACTCCTTGGTTTGAGATCTTGTTATGGGCCTCTTTGGAGTTTCTAAAGGTTCATCCTTGTCCTTCAATGGAGTAGAGCTTCCCTGGATGCTATCAATTCCCTCTTCTTGAAGAAAATTCGCCCTCAAATTCAAATCTGCATCAAAATGGGAAAGATCAGAAACATTAAAAGTAGCACTAGCTTGGAACTCACCAGGAAGATCAAGTTTATAAGCATTGTCTCCATTCCTTTCAAGGACTTTGTATGACCCACTTCCTCTAGGATCTAGTTTGGTCTTTCTTTTGGAAGGAAATCTTTCCTTTCTCATATGCACCCAAACCAAGTCACCAGGTTTAAAAAGAACATATTTTCTACCCTTTATTCCTTCGCAATGCAATTTCCTTATTATTCTTTTCAATTGCAAGCCTTGTTTGTTCATGAATTTTCTTCATCATATCAGCCTTCTTCTTACCATCAAGATTAGCAAAATCATTAGTAGGCAAAGACAACAAATCAAGGGGGGTAAGGGGGTTGAATCCATATACAACTTCAAAAGGAGTCTTACCAGTAGAAGAATGGAAGGTCCTATTATAAGCAAATTCTATAATACATAAGTAATCTTCCCAAGAAGTCAACTTTCCTTTCAAAACAGCCCTCAACATGTTCCCTAAAGTTCTATTAACCACTTCTGTTTGCCCGTCCGTTTGTGGGTGACAAGATGTAGAAAATAGCAATTTAGTTCCCAACTTTCCCCAAAGAATTCTCCAAAAGTGAGTTAAGAACTTGGCATCCCTATCACTAACAATAGTTCCATGCAATTTAACCACTTCCTTTACAAACAAGTCAGCCACATGAGATGCATCATTAGACTTTTTACATGGGATAAAACGAGCCATTTTAGAAAATCTATCTACTACGACAAATATACTATCCTTACCATACTTAGTCCTTGGC
>NW_026020548.1:0-3338 GCF_900185275.1 Solanum verrucosum | reverse complement strand
CAAGGGAGAGGAATTGTCCAAATGCTACAATTATTTGGTGGCCCAAATTCAAGCCCAAGATGTGGAATTTTAAGGTCCAATATCGTGCAAATAAGGTCAAGAAGAGTCCAACAATCAGCGACAACAAGAGTTGCTTTCTGCCCAAGTTTTGAGAGAAGACTAGTCAAACTTTCCAAGATTGTCAAGATTCTTTTCCTAGTTGGGATTTACCTTGTTTATTTATTTATATATAGGTAATTAATGTTTTCCTTACTCTATTTATGGTCTCCTAAGTACCATTTAATGCTTTCCTAGAAGTACGATCCTAGTTAGGTTACTTTATTTCCTTTCTAGAGTAGGATTCCTTGTAATTGTCTTTCTAGGGTTTGGCTGACCTTTTAGCTTCTTATAAGGGGTCTTGGACGTTTTTCCCCCTTCTCCTATATATAGGAGTCCTTTTCATTCATTAAAGACAATTTAGATTGATATTAATAATATTTGAGAGAGTTCTTTGAACCTTTCTGACTTGTTCTTTGAGAATTTATCTTTAAACATTTAGTAGTTTCATAGTTTAAGGTATAAAGTAACTTCTTCTTGTGATATCTTATGTTTCTTTTCGGTATTCTTTAGAGGGTGATTAGTTTCTACATACTAATTATTGTCTTTAGTTACTCATAAATCGGTCAAGATACGAATCTATCGTTTTGATTCGTTTTCTCAAGTAAAGGCGTTAGATTTCTTCCATAAATCTATACGTTGTTACTTGGATCTTTTCAAGGCCTTAGAACATCTAATCGTTGGAAATTCGTGGATCTTTCCTTCGAATTTCCATATCTTTAGTTAGTTTTCTTGTTTCTTTTCTTTGTGCTTCCGCATTCTAATATTCAATTCTCTATTTGTGATCTCCTTTAACCTTGTTGTTGTCAAGTGGTATTTGATCAAATCAAGTTCCTCTATGATAATAATGATTCTGATTTTGGTGAAATTTTTGTTGAATGTAAGTTAGGTCCTTTTGAGAAACTGAATCTTCAAGATGAATTTCTACTCAAGGAAAATACATTATGTGTTCCTAACTGCTCGTTGTGTGAACTATTTGTTAGGGAAGCACATTGTGGAGGGCTAATGGGACATTTTGGTGTACCCAAAACACTGGAAATACTTTCTGAACATTTTTATTGGCCTAGCATGACAAAGGATGTTGAAAAAGTGTGTTCTTATTGTCTTGAATGTAGACAGGCTAATTTTAGAACATTGCCGCATGGTCTTTATACCCCTTTACCTGTTTCTAGTTCCCCTTGGATTGATATTTCTATGGATTTCATATTGGGGCTGCCAAGGACTAAGTATGGTAAGGATAGTATATTTGTCGTAGTAGATAGATTTTCTAAAATGGCTCGTTTTATCCCATGTAAAAAGTCTAATGATGCATCTCATGTGGCTGACTTGTTTGTAAAGGAAGTGGTTAAATTGCATGGAACTATTGTTAGTGATAGGGATGCCAAGTTCTTAACTCACTTTTGGAGAATTCTTTGGGGAAAGTTGGGAACTAAATTGCTATTTTCTACATCTTGTCACCCACAAACGGACGGGCAAACAGAAGTGGTTAATAGAACTTTAGGGAACATGTTGAGGGCTGTTTTGAAAGGAAAGTTGACTTCTTGGGAAGATTACTTATGTATTATAGAATTTGCTTATAATAGGACCTTCCATTCTTCTACTGGTAAGACTCCTTTTGAAGTTGTATATGGATTCAACCCCCTTACCCCCCTTGATTTGTTGTCTTTGCCTACTAATGATTTTGCTAATCTTGATGGTAAGAAGAAGGCTGATATGATGAAGAAAATTCATGAACAAACAAGGCTTGCAATTGAAAAGAATAATAAGGAAATTGCATTGCGAAGGAATAAAGGGTAGAAAATATGTTCTTTTTAAACCTGGTGACTTGGTTTGGGTGCATATGAGAAAGGAAAGATTTCCTTCCAAAAGAAAGACCAAACTAGATCCTAGAGGAAGTGGGTCATACAAAGTCCTTGAAAGGAATGGAGACAATGCTTATAAACTTGATCTTCCTGGTGAGTTCCAAGCTAGTGCTACTTTTAATGTTTCTGATCTTTCCCATTTTGATGCAGATTTGAATTTGAGGGCGAATTTTCTTCAAGAAGAGGGAATTGATAGCATCCAGGGAAGCTCTACTCCATTGAAGGACAAGGATGAACCTTTAGAAACCCAAAGAGGCCCATAACAAGATCTCAAACCAAGGAGTTCAATGATAAGCTCAACGGGCTTCAATCGTTGATCCAAAGGTGTCTTAGTGGGGAAGAAGAGCTCAAGCCCAAGGGAGAGGAATTGTCCAAATGCTACAATTATTTGGTGGCCCAAATTCAAGCCCAAGATGTGGAATTTTAAGGTCCAATATCGTGCAAATAAGGTCAAGAAGAGTCCAACAATCAGCGACAACAAGAGTTGCTTTCTGCCCAAGTTTTGAGAGAAGACTAGTCAAACTTTCCAAGATTGTCAAGATTCTTTTCCTAGTTGGGATTTACCTTGTTTATTTATTTATATATAGGTAATTAATGTTTTCCTTACTCTATTTATGGTCTCCTAAGTACCATTTAATGCTTTCCTAGAAGTACGATCCTAGTTAGGTTACTTTATTTCCTTTCTAGAGTAGGATTCCTTGTAATTGTCTTTCTAGGGTTTGGCTGACCTTTTAGCTTCTTATAAGGGGTCTTGGACGTTTTTCCCCCTTCTCCTATATATAGGAGTCCTTTTCATTCATTAAAGACAATTTAGATTGATATTAATAATATTTGAGAGAGTTCTTTGAACCTTTCTGACTTGTTCTTTGAGAATTTATCTTTAAACATTTAGTAGTTTCATAGTTTAAGGTATAAAGTAACTTCTTCTTGTGATATCTTATGTTTCTTTTCGGTATTCTTTAGAGGGTGATTAGTTTCTACATACTAATTATTGTCTTTAGTTACTCATAAATCGGTCAAGATACGAATCTATCGTTTTGATTCGTTTTCTCAAGTAAAGGCGTTAGATTTCTTCCATAAATCTATACGTTGTTACTTGGATCTTTTCAAGGCCTTAGAACATCTAATCGTTGGAAATTCGTGGATCTTTCCTTCGAATTTCCATATCTTTAGTTAGTTTTCTTGTTTCTTTTCTTTGTGCTTCCGCATTCTAATATTCAATTCTCTATTTGTGATCTCCTTTAACCTTGTTGTTGTCAAGTGGTATTTGATCAAATCAAGTTCCTCTATGATAATAATGATTCTGATTTTGGTGAAATTTTTGTTGAATGTAAGTTAGGTCCTTTTGAGAAACTGAATCTTCAAGATGAATTTCTACTC
>NW_026020547.1:0-11207 GCF_900185275.1 Solanum verrucosum | reverse complement strand
CCGAGCAAACTGATCTCTGAGCTGATCTCTGATGCTCTGGGAATAAATCGGGCCAAGAAGGCCTCTGAAAACTCAGTCCATGTGACCGGTGGAGACCCAGCTGGCCTGGTCTCTAAGTATGTACGCCACCACTGCCTGGACCGTCTAACTGGTAAGCGCTGAAGTCTGCTCCTCTCGACTCCACCAAACCCAAAGTCTGTAGCCGCTCGCGGCAAGTAACTAGAAACTCGTGGGCATCCTCCCCCACTGCCCCAGAAAACATCGGCGGTGATAGTCTAAGGAACACCCCGAGCATTTTCTACTCCCGTAGTGGCATGACGCCCCTCCAAATCGTCAGGCTGAACAACCGGTGCCGCTAGCTGCTGAACAACCGGTACCACTGTGTAGGCTGACTCTGCGGTACTGGAACGGCTGGAGATGGGGCCTGCTGCATACCCCCAATGGCAGTTAGTATCTGTACGAGCATCGCCTGTATATCTGGAGCTACCACAGGCTCGGGCGGTGGCTGGGCTGGTCCCGGGCCCATCGGTTGCTGCTGTGCTGGAACTGCTGGTGGCTCTATCACCGGCTCCAGAGTTTGTTCTCGGTCCTGGGCTGGTGCTGTAGCTCTGGCACGACCTCGAGGTCGGCCTCTACCCCTAGCTGGGGCCCTACCACGCGTGCGATCCATCCCTATAAAAGAGTGATACAAGTAAAATTTCAGAAACCGATAAGACATACAATGCACGACAGTGATACAAAAGCAACACGTTCCTAAAGACATCCTGTAGCCTCCCGAAGATAAGTAACGGACGTCTCCGTACCGATCTGCAGGACTCTACTAGACGTTAGCTCTGTACAAGTGAGACCGACGAACCTGGAGCTCTGATACCAATTTGTCACGACCCGATTTACCAAGTCATGATGGCACCTACTATAACCCGCCAGCAGGTAAGCCAACCCGTAACCCGGAACAACAAGTAATGGGTCTGAGGGTAGAAATTAAACAAGAGTAGGCAAATAACAATATAAACAGGCGGACACAAACCAAAAACCTATATACAAATAAAGATCCCTCCCAGAACCTGGAAGTCACCAGTACAGAGTTACTACAAAATGAGTACAAGTCCCAAAACTGGACAACAGAGACTAGACTGTCTCGAAAGGAAAAAGACAAGTCTATATATACAGATGGAGACTGAAATAGTACAAAACGCCGTGTGCTCACCCCCGTCTCCGGATAAGTCTACTCCGAGCTCGATCAACGCTGGCTACTAGTGCTCGGACCTGCATCACAAAATAGATGCAGAGCGTAGCATGAGTACCAAAACAACAGGTACCCAGTAGGCATCATCGGCCGACTGAGCAAGATAAGCAAAAGTGAACTGAAATGCAAATAAAGGGTCACATCAAGTGCAAAGAGTAGTAAATGGGGGTATGTACACGAGCGTACAGGCAACAAAGACAAGCAATCTAACTACTCCGCCGGGTTCCCATAAACCCGACGGGTACGCTCGTGCACAATAAAAGAAACCACCTGCACGGACCCCCATAAGCCCGGCAGATGGACCGGCAGTTGAAGTAAAATAATGGAGCTAGAAGGTCTATCACAATATTACCAATTTCCGGACTTTTAACCGAACCATTCCCAATTATATTCCAAGATCTCATTACGTCCCGGACTTTAATCGGAATCTCTCCAACCTCCAAAACCTCAACCTACAGATGAGAGTAATCAAGACTAAACTGAAGCTTTAGTGAGGAATTGGGAATACACCACGTGCAAGCTGGACCACGGACTCGAACCGGGTACTATAGCTAATGAGTCAACCTATATGGGTTGGACCACGGACTCGAACCGGGTGCTGTAGCCAAAGGTCGGGCACGGGTGGGCTGGACCACGGACTCGAACCGGGTACTGTAGCCAAAACCAGATCACAGGTAAGCTGGACCACGGACTCTAACCGGGTACTGTAGCCAAAACCAGACCACAGGTAAGCTGGACCACGGACTCTAACCGGGTACTGTAGCTAAGCCTGGACATAAGTAAGCTGGACCACGGACTCTAACCGGGTACTGTAGCCAAAACCAGATCACAGGTAAGCTGGACCACGGACTCTAACTGGGTACTGTAGCTAAGCCTGGACATAAGTAAGCTGGACCACGGACTCTAACCGGGTACTGTAGCTAATAGAAAAGCAGGGCATTATGGATACAAGGTCATAAGCTGAGTTACCGACTATCAGACTCAAGTCTGCTATATCAGTCTACAAGGAGCTGATCATCCGAAACGACGTCGGACAAAGTTCTACTACCCAACGACATCCGAAATCTCGCAAGTCTATGGCAACACTAGTCTAAGCCTAGACTAAGGCCAAACATACTTCAAATCAATATTATCATATACACCACAAGATATGGATATTCAATAATATCAAGAGACATGCTGTCATAATCCAACACTTTCCCGAAATAAGGTCTAAAGCAGGAATTATAGAAATTTAGCATGCTCGACACCCGAACCCCTCCATACTCAAGCAAATCAATAAACAGTTGCCTAAACATGCTCAATCTCACGAGAGAAAGCCATAGCCTACCTGAAAGCCGACCACGCGTGCTCCGACTCACGGTACCGGATCTTTTCCTCTCCGAACGGTCTCCAAATGCTTCCCCACTAACAAAAGGTTAATCACCTCGTCATTACGAATATATTGACACTAAAATTATATTTTTCGGAGACGGACCCAAAATCGGGTCTAAAACGGGATTGTGGGGCCCACATTTAGGATCTCGAAATCGAATCCGTGGAAACGTCCCAAATACCTTACTAAACTAATACCCCAAAATTATAGCACAAACAGATGCTTAAAACACCGCAAATCAGCCACAACAATTAAAAGTAGCAGCCCCTAGTTCACCAATTTCCGGAAAAACGAGGCCCTTTCAACCCAAACAGATTATACCACGACGATCCTTGCGAAAAACTCTACAAGTTAGCCTCAAGAATGACTCAAAATGGACTTACGATGATCAAGAACTCACATTTCAAAATTCAACAACAAAACCATCCGGAAATCACCCTGGCAGTGGCTAAAAATCGATTTCTTACCTCAAATGAAGCCTCCCCTCGCATTTCTGAGACCACCGCTAGATTCCCCTCGAAATTCTCTTGAAGTTTGCCTTTTGAATCACTTAATTTGGACTCAAAATGAAGGAGCAATCTTAAGTTGAAGTTGAGGAAAAAAAATGGACGAATTTCGTCCTAAATTCTGGAAATTTCCATATTTCCACTCCGCTGCCACGTGGCGTCACGTGGCTCTGCCACGTCACCGCCGCGTCAAAATTTTACAACCCTTCAAACTTAAATTTCGATGTTTCGGACTCGTTCGGAGTCGGAAAAATACAAACCTTATATGGAATCTGATTGGAAATGATATTTCGGACTCAACGGTGAAGGCGGAATTTCCATTTGGAGCTCGCTTCGATGAAAAGTGGGTCCCACACCCAGTATCATTTTGAACCAGATTCCACAATTGCCATCGAAAGCCTCGGGAAGTGAACAAAGGGTCGTTCTAGACCAAAATCGATCTTCCGAAGCTAACCTCGCTGTCAGAATTTTCATCTGAGCACGACTTCCAAAAAGGTTGACCAAAGTCAACTTTTCAAGTCATTACAATATCCACTACTAAACGAACTTTCGTCCGCGAAAGTAAGAGTCAAGAAGCACCTGAATGCTCAAATAAGCCGGGGAACTGTGCCCGCATCTCATGCTCGGTCTCCCAGGTAGCCTCCTCAACTGGACGATGTCTCCAACGGACCTTAACAACAGGAATGGCTCTCGAGCGCAATCTCCTCACATCTCTGGCTAAAATGGCAACTGGCTCCTCTACAAATGTCAAACGATCATCCAACTCGACTGCATCATACTGGAGCACATGAGACTCATCAGGAACATACCGCCGCAACATCGAGACATGAAAAACTGGGTGGATAGCTGAAAAGGCCGGGGGCAAAGCTAACTCATATGCGACCTCCCCAACTGTCCTCAATATCTCAAAAGGACCTATATACCTGGGGCTAAGCTTGCCCCGCCTCCCAAAACTCGATCTTGAAGTGCCACTAAGTCCTCATCCTCAAACTGACGGCTGCAAATTCGATCCAGCAGAGATGACTAAGCATCCACATAAGCTAGTACACACCGGGAATCAGATATATCAAGTCGTACCATCCGGTTAGCTAAGGACTGGATGTCCAAAGCTAATGGTCGCTCCGTAGTAGAAAGAAAAGCTAGACTACCCATACTCACTGCCTTCCGACTCAAGGCGTTCGCTACTACATTCGTTTTGCCCGGATGATAGAGAATAGAGAGGTCGTAGTCCTTCAGGAGCTCAATCCAACGACGCTGCCTCGAATTAAGGTCCCTCTGACTCATGATGTACTGAAGACTCCTGTGATCAGTATAGATCTCGCATCGAACTCCATACAGGTAATGCCTCCAAATCTTAAGCGCAAAAACCAACGCCGCCAACTCTAAGTCATGAGTGGGGTAGTTGCGCTCGTGCGACTTAAGCTGCCTCGACGCATAAGCAATAACGCGGCCCTGCTGCATCAGAACACAACCCAAACCAATCCCGGATGCGTCACAATAAACCGTGAAGCCCTCGCCCTCAACTGGAAGAGTCAATATAGGAGCGGTGGTCAATAACTCCTTGAGCCTCAAAAAGCTCGCCTCACACTCCTCTGACCAAACAAAGGGAACATCCTGGCGAGTCAACCGAGTCAAAGGCGCTGCTATAGTAGAAAATCCCTCAACAAAACGCCTATAGTAGCCTGCCAATCCGACGAAGCTACGAATCTCAGTCACAGAGGTGGGCCTGTGCCAATCACGAATAGCCTCAATCTTCGTCGGATCAACCCTAATACCCTCCTTGGACACCACGTGCCCCAAGAAGGCTACAGACTCAAGCCAAAACTCGCACTTTGAGAACTTGGCATAAAGCCGCTGATCTCTCAAAGTCTGGAGCACTATCCTCAAATGTTGCTCATGCTCACTCCGGCTCCGCGAGTATACCAGTATGTCATCAATGAAGACAATGACAAATAAATCAAGGTATGGCCTGAACACACGTGTCATCAAGTCCATGAAGGAGGCAGGGGCATTAGTCAACCCAAACGACATCACCAAGAACTCATAATGGCCATAACGAGTCCTAAATGCGGTCTTAGGGACGTCCGCTGCCCTAATCCTCAACTGGTGGTAGCCGGATCTTAAATCAATCTTAGAAAATACCACGGCACCCTGAAGCTGATCAAACAAATCATCAATACGAGGCATGGGGTAACGGTTCTTCACCGTCACCTTGTTCAACTGCCTGTAGTCAATACACAATCGCATAGTACCGTCCTTCTTCTTCACGAAGAGGACTGGGGCACCCCAAGGTGATACACTAGGTCTGATAAATCCTTTACCCAAGAGATCCTGAAGCTGAACACTGAGCTCCTTGAGCTCTGCAGGAGCCATCCGATATGGCGGAATAGAAATAGGCCGAGTACCTGGCTCAAGCTCAATCGAAAAATCAACATCACGCTCTGGGGGTAGGCCAGGTAGATCAGTAGGAAACACATCTATGAAGTCACGAACAACAGGAACTGACTCAACCGGAGGAACCTCTCTACTCACATCACGTACATAGGCCAAATATGATAAGCATCCGCTAGCCACTAGCCTCCTAGCACGAATAAAAGAGATAACCCCAACTGGTGTGCTACCACGAGATCCCTGCCACACCACCGGAGGAATACCGGGAATGGCTAAGGTAACAGTCTTAGAAAAGCAATCTAAAACAGCGCGATAAGGGGATAACCAATCCATGCCCAGAATCACATCAAAATCAACCATGTCAAGCAATATAAGGTCAGCCCGGGTGTCACGCCCCTGGATAGTAACTAAGCAAGATCGAAATACCTGATCCACTACTAAAGACTCACCCACAGGGGTCGACACACGCAACGGCGCTACCAGAGGCTTAGACATCATACTCAATCGAGAGGCATAGTAAACAGAAACATACGAAAAAGTAGAGCCTAGATCAAATAAAGCCAAGGCGGGCTGCTGGCATAATAACACTGTACCTGTGATCACATCGTCCGAGGTCTCAGCATCTGCTCTAGCTGGAGCTGCATAAAAGTGGACCTGGACTCCCCTACCCTGTGCATCGGCTCTGCCCCCTAATCTGCCTCCTCGGGGACCACCCCGTATACCCTGGTGACCACCCCTACGGTCCTGTCCCTGGCCTCTGCCTCTAGCTGGAGGTGCTGGCGCATGCCTAACTGCCTGTGGAGCGGGTAAGGCTAACCTGCGATGGGGACACTCGCGGGCCCAATGATCTAACTCCCCACACTCATAACACCCCTGGGACTGTCGACTGAGAGCTGGAGGTCGGCTACCCCGGCCAGAAGAACCCATCTGTGAACTATCTCGGTCCCGACTAGGACCGGCACTAAAACCAATATGGCGGTGCTGATCACCCTCCGATGCCTGGAGAGAAGCCTGGAAGGGGCTACTAGACTGACCCGACTGAAACCTCTGCTGGGATCTATCATAAGACTCTCGAGGTCTGAAACGGCGCCTATCATGGCTATCCTCATGTCTAGCTCTCTTGCCGCTGCCCCCTTGGGCCTCGCGACGGAGCTGCTCGATAGTGCGGGCATGGTCCATTACATCCAGAAATGAGCGGCCCGCTGAGACTAAAGACTGATTCTCAATCCGCAACTGTAGTCTCAAGCCCCGAACAAAACAACGAACCCTCTCCTCCTCAGTAGGTAATATCATGGCGGCATGCCTGGAGAGCTCGTGAAATCGGGCCTCATACTCTGATACTGTCATGGAGCCCTGCTCTAACCGAGCAAACTGATCTCTGAGCTGATCTCTGATGCTTCTGGGAATAAATCGGGCCAAGAAGGCCTCTGAAAACTCAGTCCATGTGACCGGTGGAGACCCAGCTGGCCTGGTCTCTAAGTATGTACGCCACCACTGCCTGGCCGGACCGTCTAACTGGTAAGCGCTAAAGTCTGCTCCTCTCGACTCCACCAAACCCAAAGTCTGTAGCCGCTCGCGGCAAGTAACTAGAAACTCGTGGGCATCCTCCCCCACTGCCCCAGAAAACATCGGCGGTGATAGTCTAAGGAACACCCCGAGCATTTTCTACTCCCGTAGTGGCATGACGCCCTCCAAATCGTCAGGCTGAACAACCGGTGCCGCTAGCTGCTGAACAACCGGTACCACTAGTGTAGGCTGACTCTGCGGTACTGGAACGGCTGGAGATGGGGCCTGCTGCATACCCCCAATGGCAGTTAGTATCTGTACGAGCATCGCCTGTATATCTGGAGCTACCACAGGCTCGGGCGGTGGCTGGGCTGGTCCCGGGCCCATCGGTTGCTGCTGTGCTGGAACTGCTGGTGGCTCTATCACCGGCTCCAGAGTTTGTTCTCGGTCCTGGGCTGGTGCTGTAGCTCTGGCACGACCTCGAGGTCGGCCTCTACCCCTAGCTGGGGCCCTACCACGCGTGCGATCCATCCCTATAAAAGAGTGATACAAGTAAAATTTCAGAAACCAATAAGACATACAATGCACGACAGTGATACAAAGCAACACGTTCCTAAAGACATCCTGTAGCCTCCCGAAGATAAGTAACGGACGTCTCCGTACCGATCTGCAGGACTCTACTAGACGTTAGCTCTGTACAAGTGAGACCGACGAACCTGGAGCTCTGATACCAATTTGTCACGACCCGATTTACCAAGTCATGATGGCACCTACTATAACCCGCCAGCAGGTAAGCCAACCCGTAACCCGGAACAACAAGTAATGGGTCTGAGGGTAGAAATTAAACAAGAGTAGGCAAATAACAATATAAACAGGCGGACACAAACCAAAAACCTATATACAAATAAAGATCCCTCCCAGAACCTGGAAGTCACCAGTACAGAGTTACTACAAAATGAGTACAAGTCCCAAAACTGGACAACAGAGACTAGACTGTCTCGAAAGGAAAAAGACAAGTCTATATATACAGATGGAGACTGAAATAGTACAAAACGCCGTGTGCTCACCCCCGTCTCCGGATAAGTCTACTCCGAGCTCGATCAACGCTGGCTACTAGTGCTCGGACCTGCATCACAAAATAGATGCAGAGCGTAGCATGAGTACCAAAACAACAGGTACCCAGTAGGCATCATCGGCCGACTGAGCAAGATAAGCAAAAGTGAACTGAAATGCAAATAAAGGGTCACATCAAGTGCAAAGAGTAGTAAATGGGGGTATGTACACGAGCGTACAGGCAACAAAGACAAGCAATCTAACTACTCCGCCGGGTTCCCATAAACCCGACGGGTACGCTCGTGCACAATAAAAGAAACCACCTGCACGGACCCCCATAAGCCCGGCAGATGGACCGGCAGTTGAAGTAAAATAATGGAGCTAGAAGGTCTATCACAATATTACCAATTTCCGGACTTTTAACCGAACCATTCCCAATTATATTCCAAGATCTCATTACGTCCCGGACTTTAATCGGAATCTCTCCAACCTCCAAAACCTCAACCTACAGATGAGAGTAATCAAGACTAAACTGAAGCTTTAGTGAGGAATTGGGAATACACCACGTGCAAGCTGGACCACGGACTCGAACCGGGTACTATAGCTAATGAGTCAACCTATATGGGTTGGACCACGGACTCGAACCGGGTGCTGTAGCCAAAGGTCGGGCACGGGTGGGCTGGACCACGGACTCGAACCGGGTACTGTAGCCAAAACCAGATCACAGGTAAGCTGGACCACGGACTCTAACCGGGTACTGTAGCCAAAACCAGACCACAGGTAAGCTGGACCACGGACTCTAACCGGGTACTGTAGCTAAGCCTGGACATAAGTAAGCTGGACCACGGACTCTAACCGGGTACTGTAGCCAAAACCAGATCACAGGTAAGCTGGACCACGGACTCTAACGGGTACTGTAGCTAAGCCTGGACATAAGTAAGCTGGACCACGGACTCTAACCGGGTACTGTAGCTAATAGAAAAGCAGGGCATTATGGATACAAGGTCATAAGCTGAGTTACCGACTATCAGACTCAAGTCTGCTATATCAGTCTACAAGGAGCTGATCATCCGAAACGACGTCGGACAAAGTTCTACTACCCAACGACATCCGAAATCTCGCAAGTCTATGGCAACACTAGTCTAAGCCTAGACTAAGGCCAAACATACTTCAAATCAATATTATCATATACACCACAAGATATGGATATTCAATAATATCAAGAGACATGCTGTCATAATCCAACACTTTCCCGAAATAAGGTCTAAAGCAGGAATTATAGAAATTTAGCATGCTCGACACCCGAACCCCTCCATACTCAAGCAAATCAATAAACAGTTGCCTAAACATGCTCAATCTCACGAGAGAAAGCCATAGCCTACCTGAAAGCCGACCACGCGTGCTCCGACTCACGGTACCGGATCTTTTCCTCTCCGAACGGTCTCCAAATGCTTCCCCACTAACAAAAGGTTAATCACCTCGTCATTACGAATATATTGACACTAAAATTATATTTTTCGGAGACGGACCCAAAATCGGGTCTAAAACGGGATTGTGGGGCCCACATTTAGGATCTCGAAATCGAATCCGTGGAAACGTCCCAAATACCTTACTAAACTAATACCCCAAAATTATAGCACAAACAGATGCTTAAAACACCGCAAATCAGCCACAACAATTAAAAGTAGCAGCCCCTAGTTCACCAATTTCCGGAAAAACGAGGCCCTTTCAACCCAAACAGATTATACCACGACGATCCTTGCGAAAAACTCTACAAGTTAGCCTCAAGAATGACTCAAAATGGACTTACGATGATCAAGAACTCACATTTCAAAATTCAACAACAAAACCATCCGGAAATCACCCTGGCAGTGGCTAAAATCGATTTCTTACCTCAAATGAAGCCTCCCCTCGCATTTCTGAGACCACCGCTAGATTCCCCTCGAAATTCTCTTGAAGTTTGCCTTTTGAATCACTTAATTTGGACTCAAAATGAAGGAGCAATCTTAAGTTGAAGTTGAGGAAAAAAAATGGACGAATTTCGTCCTAAATTCTGGAAATTTCCATATTTCCACTCCGCTGCCACGTGGCGTCACGTGGCTCTGCCACGTCACCGCCGCGTCAAAATTTTACAACCCTTCAAACTTAAATTTCGATGTTTCGGACTCGTTCGGAGTCGGAAAAATACAAACCTTATATGGAATCTGATTGGAAATGATATTTCGGACTCAACGGTGAAGGCGGAATTTCCATTTGGAGCTCGCTTCGATGAAAAAGTGGGTCCCACACCCAGTATCATTTTGAACCAGATTCCACAATTGCCATCTAAAGCCTCGGGAAGTGAACAAAGGGTCGTTCTAGACCAAAATCGATCTTCCGAAGCTAACCTCGCTGTCAGAATTTTCATCTGAGCACGACTTCCAAAAAGGTTGACCAAAGTCAACTTTTCAAGTCATTACAATATCCACTACTAAACGAACTTTCGTCCGCGAAAGTAAGAGTCAAGAAGCACCTGAATGCTCAAATAAGCCGGGGAACTGTGCCCGCATCTCATGCTCGGTCTCCCAGGTAGCCTCCTCAACTGGACGATGTCTCCAACGGACCTTAACAACAGGAATGGCTCTCGAGCGCAATCTCCTCACATCTCTGGCTAAAATGGCAACTGGCTCCTCTACAAATGTCAAACGATCATCCAACTCGACTGCATCATACTGGAGCACATGAGACTCATCAGGAACATACCGCCGCAACATCGAGACATGAAAAACTGGGTGGATAGCTGAAAAGGCCGGGGGCAAAGCTAACTCATATGCGACCTCCCCAACTGTCCTCAATATCTCAAAAGGACCTATATACCTGGGGCTAAGCTTGCCCCGCCTCCCAAAACTCGATCTTGAAGTGCCACTAAGTCCTCATCCTCAAACTGACGGCTGCAAATTCGATCCAGCAGAGATGACTAAGCATCCACATAAGCTAGTACACACCGGGAATCAGAGATATCAAGTCGTACCATCCGGTTAGCTAAGGACTGGATGTCCAAAGCTAATGGTCGCTCCGTAGTAGAAAGAAAAGCTAGACTACCCATACTCACTGCCTTCCGACTCAAGGCGTTCGCTACTACATTCGTTTT
>NW_026020546.1:0-1441 GCF_900185275.1 Solanum verrucosum | reverse complement strand
AAAAAAATCGCCTGAAACGGACGTCCGAGCCCGAGTTATGGCCGTTTGAAATTTCCCAAATCCACAGCTACCTTCAATTTTTAAGACGCTGAATTTTCAGATGATCGTAACTTTTGACTCGAACGTCCGTTTGACGCAATCTTTTTTTTGGATCCTCGTATTTTTTCGAGATCTATTTGAAAAACTCATCCGCTTCAACTGAATATTTTTTTTATTTTTTCATCATATTTCTACTATTCAAAGAATGAGTAAAAGGCGTTTTTGGGAAAATAGACCCGCGCAAACCGCGTCACGGTGGTTTGGCTGCGTAGATATCGAATAAATACGCAGGTTCAACAAAAATATCGCATCAAACGGACGTCCGAGGATCGAGTTATGGCCGTTTGAATTTCCTTTTTCCTTTCTCATCTTATTTCTACTATTCAAAGAATGAGTAGAATGCGTTTTTTGAGAAATCGGCTCTCTCAAACCACCTTACGGTAGTTTGGTTGGGTAGATATCGAAAAAATACGCGGGTTCAAAAAAAAATCGCCTGAAACGGACGTCCGAGGACCGAGTTATGGCCGTTTGAAATTTCCCAAATCCACAGCTACCTTCAATTTTTAAGACGCTGAATTTTCAGATGATCGTAACTTTTGACTCGAACGTCCGTTTGACGCAATCTTTTTTTTGGATCCTCGTATTTTTTCGAGATCTATTTGAAAAACTCATCCGCTTCAACTGAATATCTTTTTTTATTTTTTCATCATATTTCTACTATTCAAAGAATGAGTAAAAGGCGTTTTTGGGAAAATAGACCCGCGCAAACCGCGTCACGGTGGTTTGGCTGCGTAGATATCGAATAAATACGCAGGTTCAACAAAAATATCGCATCAAACGGACGTCCGAGGATCGAGTTATGGCCGTTTGAATTTCCTTTTTCCTTTCTCATCTTATTTCTACTATTCAAAGAATGAGTAGAATGCGTTTTTTGAGAAATCGGCTCTCTCAAACCACCTTACGGTAGTTTGGTTGGTAGATATCGAAAAAATAGCGGGTTCAAAAAAAAATCGCCTGAAACGACGGACGTCCGAGGTTTGGGCCGTTTGAAATTTCCCAAATCCACAGCTACCTTCAATTTTTAAGACGCTGAATTTTCAGATGATCGTAACTTTTGACTCGAACGTCCGTTTGACGCAATTTTTTTTTGGATCCTCGTATTTTTTCGAGATCTATTTGAAAAACTCATCCGCTTCAACTGAATATCTTTTTTTATTTTTCATCATATTTCTACTATTCAAAGAATGAGTAAAAGGCGTTTTTGGGAAAATAGACCCGCGCAAACCGCGTCACGGTGGTTTGGCTGCAATCTAAATTACGCAGGTTCAACAAAAAATTATCGCATCAAACGGACGTAGGATCGAAGTTATGGCCGTGAATTCCTTTTTCCTTTCTCATCTTA
>NW_026020545.1:0-24805 GCF_900185275.1 Solanum verrucosum | reverse complement strand
GTGGAGCTTCATACGGACCGTGAAGTCATTCGTGAAAGAGGATTGTTAGGTTTTGAGTTTTGGTCAACTTGAAACGATCATATTTCAGCACAAAATGAATTAGGTGGTCCATGATCTATCAAACTAAAGAACTTTGAGTCCTCTTTCAAATGCCGCCGAGTTTACCTAATTCCATGTCGGAAAAAAAGTTATACTCATTTTAGTGAAGCCCTATCGGCAAGGAATCTTCACAACCTACTAGACGGGTCGTGGTGACCATGACGGCCCGTGAAGCCCCTCTTAAAGTCACTTCTCAGCATTTAAGTTAGGGTCGCATTGTTCATTTCCCCTATGAATTTTCCACTTAAACTGCGTTGTTTGGTGTTTAAACTTCGTTTTACTCAGTCTAAGCCTAGTAATCTAGTCAGAAACTACCTAAACCCTCATTCTTCTAAAATCATCCAACTTAGAAGAGAAAGAGGCGACATTTTCTCCAAGAACAAGCAGAGGTCTTCTTCAAGTTCAGCCTCGAAATCCAAAGAATGTCTCCATAGTTTTCTCCACCAGGTATGTGGTAAAACACTATTGGGTTCCTTTCACCCATTATATCCCTAGATTTCAGTCAAATCTTCAGTTTCTCCATATAGTGTTCACACCTAGGGTTCTTAAATCTTAGGGATCCATTGAAATTTAGTTGTTATAGTTTCTATGTTATTGATGACATATTTCTTGGAGAATTAGTAAATCCCATGTATATAACTAAGAACCCTAGCTTGTGTTTAATTATTAGTATTTCATGAATTATTAATTGCTTGGTAAATCAGTCAGAAAATTATTTTTCAGAATTTGAATGCCATATCTTTCAGTATATGTATGTTGCATTCTCAATAATTATCACTATTTTGAGCTACTCAGTATATCAGTTGCATGTTAGCTTTCATTTTCAGTCTTACTTTAAGTTTCAGTCTTGTTAGAGTTAGCTGTGGGAATTTCCCAGCAACTCAATTCACTTAGAGGATTTAACACATAAAGCAGATTCAGCTCGGGTTGTTAAGTGTTGTTTCTGTCCTAGCTATACTCTTCATATATTTGATGTATTTAGACTTGTGGGTTTTTCCCTATTTCATACATTAACTGTTTTTAGCTTCCGCACAATGCATAATTTAACTGAACTTGTATAGATATTTCAGGCCATGGTTAGCTTGGGGTTACTCGTGATACTTAGCACCGTATCGCACCTAAGAGGTAGCCTCAGGGCGTGAAAAACTTGGTATCAAAGCATTAGGTTCAAGAGTTCTAGGGTGTCTGAAAGCCACACTAAATAGAGTCTCTTATGAGTGTGAAGCTTGTCATACCTATGAGGGGAAGGCTAATAGGTGTTCTAAGAAAAACTTCACTTCTTTTGTTATTCCTATCGTGCGTAAAGTGTGATTCCACTTCTCCTTTCTAATCTTTCGTTATTCATTTTAGATCATGCCTCCTCGCAGAGCTAACACACCAAATTATGATGCAGTTCCTCCAATCCCGAACCATGAGGTTACAAATGTAGAGCTCCATAATGCGATCCAATTATTGGCTCAAATCGTATCCAACTAGACCAATCAACAGGCCTAGTTCCTGCAAACCCCACTGGTAAGGACCAGAATCGGAACGAAACCAGGCACCATGGGCCGGGTTCGAATCGGAACCTGGACGAATCGGAACCGGTAGTTCTGGAAAAAAATGTATACCCGTCCGGGACCGGACCGGAAACCGGGTCCCAATGGCTATAATTTAAAATAAATTAATTAATTATTAAAATTAAAAAAATTAGGTACATTACTCAAATAATATTAAAACTTTTATAATTTTAAAGTTAAAAAATTTATACTTTTAAAGTTTTAAATACAAACGTTCAAACTTTAAAAGTATAAAAGTTTAAATTCACACTTTAAAAGTTTGAAATATTAAATTCAAACTATAAAACTATAAAACTATAAAAGTTTAAATTTCACACTTTAAAAGTTTGAAAATTTAAATTCAAACTTTAAAACTATAAAACTATATAAGTTTAAATTTCACCCTTTAAAAGTTTGAAAATTTAAATTCAAACTTTAAAACTATAAAACTATAAAAGTTTAAATTTCACACTTTAAAAGTTTGAAAAATTTAAATTTCAAACTTTAAAACTATAAAAGTTTAAATTTCACACTTTAAAAGTTTGAAAATTTAGATTTAAGACAATAATTAAAAAAAATTAAGGCGAATAGCCTATACTATTATTAATATTAATTAAATAGTACAAGTTTAGTTATAAAATATTAGTAAAGTATTAAAAAATCTAATCTACACAGCCACCTTCTAGGAAGGGTTCTGTTTGAATTAGACCTCGAATTATCATACTCATACTAATAGACATTTAAATTTAATAGTTCATGCTACCAAGTAAATCATTTTTTTAAATCATTTAACATTTCTCCAGTAACATGCTCCGGAATTGGTTGACTAGATAGTTCCTCCATTATATCAATGTCGTCGTCACTAAAATCTTGCATTATTTCATCAACATCATTTTCAAATTTGGTCGGTAAAGGTGGACGACCATAACTTCTTCTCTCTCCATTAATCCAATCTCTAAATAGTACCGATATCTCTAAGCCATCTGCTGCTAATGAATATATATGCTCTCCAATTTGAAATCTGGTTGCACTGAAAGCGCCTTCCGAATCTATTGAAGATGCTTGAATAGCTAACACATCTCGAGCAACCGGTTGAAGCTTTGGAAATCCCTGCCCGCGATTGCTCCACCATTCTAGAAGATCAACAGTAGTAGGTTCTATATTTTGATTAATATATGCATCAAAATCATTTCTATCATTATGAGAAAGTTCAAGATAACAATCTATCATGTCATCAAGATCATCTTCATTATATCTACTCCTAGGACTTTGAGGCTCTTCATTACGTACTACATTCATTCTATTAGAATTATGCAAGTCATACAATTTTCTAGCTTCAATTTTTATACTATCTTTAACATCTTGACATTTATTAAGAAGCTGCAAAAGGTATTTGATGTCATGCATGTTACTGATACTGAGAGGGTGGAACTAGCTGCATACCAAACGAAGGGTGTCGCTAGGATTTGGTTTGATCAATGGAAGAAGAATCGAGCTGATGATGCACCACCTACGAGTTGGGCTTATTTTGAGGAGGCCTTCTCGGGTGTTTCTTTTCCCGAGAACTGAAAGAGGCTAAGGTATGATAGTTACTTACCCTTAAGAAAGAGTCACTAATTGTTCATGAGTATGGGTTGAAGTTCACCCAACTGTCCGGTTATGCTTCGGAGATGGTTGCAGACATGAGGAGTAGAATGAGCTTGTTTGTTGATGGGTTGTCTCGTCTGTCGAGTAAGGAAGGTAAGGCTGCAATACTGATAAGTGACATGGATATCTCAAGGTTGATGGTCAATGTGCAGCAGGTTGAGGAAGAGAAGTTGAGGGATAGAGAGGAGTTTAAGAACAAGAGGGCAAAGACATAGAATGAGTTTGGGCAGCAGAAGAGTAATGTCAACCGGTCATCCTTCCAACAGAAACAAAAGGGACCTACTCCATCGTCTGCTAGTGCACCTGCACCTAAGAACAAAAGTGAGTAAAATAGTAAGAATTTCAGAGCCAAGCCTGCATATTCTCAGGGTAGTGTGGCGCAATGGGGTAGTAAGCCTCCTGCTTGCACTAAGTGTGGTAGGAACCACTTAGGTACTTGTCGTGAGGGATCCACTAGTTGTTTCAAGTGTGGTCAGAATGGGCATTTCATGTGAGGGTGTCCAAAGAACAAGCAAGGTAATGGTAATGGGGCAATAGAGCCCAGTCTTCTTCAGTTGCTCCACCAGACAGAGATGCACCTAGAGGGGCTACTTCAGATACTGGCGGAGGATCAAACCGCCTATATGCTATTACCAATCCCCAAGTGCAAGAGGATTCGCCAGATGTTGTCACTGGTATGATCTAAGTATTGGACTCTAATGTTTATGCTTTTCTAGATCCATGAGCGAGTTTATATTTTGTAACTCCATATGTTGCTATGAATTTTGATGTTATTCCTGATTAACTTAGTGAACCCTTCAGTGTCTCTACACCTGTTGGTGAGTCTATTCTAGTAAAGAGAGTCTATCGTGATTGTACCATTTTTTTCAATCACAAGAGTACCATGGCTGATTTAATTGAGTTAGACATGGTAGATTTTGATGTCATTCTTGGTATGGACTGGCTTCATGTTGTTATTCCTCAGTTGATTGTAAAACTCGAGTTGATAAGTTTCAGTTCCCAAATGAGCTAGTCTTAGAGTGGAAAAGTAATTCAGTAGTGCCTAAGGGTCTTTTCATTTTGTAGCTTAAGGCAAGAAAGTTAGTTTCCAAGGGGTGTGTCTATCACTTAGTCCGAGTTAATGACTCTAGTGTTGAGATACCTCATATTCAGTCAGTTCCAGTAGTAAAAGAGTTTCCAGAACTCTTCCCAGATGATCTACCCGTAGTCCCTCCTGAGAGAGAGATAAAATTTGGTATAGATGTTCTTCCAGATACTCGTCCTATATCCATTCCGTCATATAGAATGGCACCAACAGAGTTGAAAGTGCTTAAAGAGCAATTGAAAGATCTCCTAGATAAGGGCTTTATTCGACCAAGTGTCTCACCTTGGGGAGCTCTGGTCTTATTAGTGAGAAAGAATGATAGTTCCCTTAGGATGTGTATAGATTACCGTCAGTTGAACAAGGTTACCATCAAGAACAAGTGTCCTCTTCCGAGAATTGATGATCTTTTCTATCAACTTCAGGGTGCTACCTATTTCTTTAAGATAGATATCAGATCTGCCTACCATCAGCTAAGAGTAAGGGAATGTGATATTCCAAAGATTGCTTTTAGAACCCATTATGGCCATCATGAGTTTCTGGTCATGTCCTTTGGTTTGACTAATGCGCCTGCAGCATTCATGGACCTTATGAATACAATTTTCAAACCTTATTTAGATATGTTTGTTATCGTTTTCATTGATGACATACTAATCTATTCAAGGAATGAAGAAGATTATGCTAGTCATCTCAGAATAGTTCTTCATACTCTAAAAGATAGAGAGTTGTATACCAAGTTCTCTAAGTGTGAGTTTTGGCTTGATTTTGTGGCATTCTTAGGCCATATTGTGTCTGGAGAGGGAATTAAAGTTGATACTCAGAAAATTGAGGCAGAGAATTAGCCTAGACCCACATCTTCAACTGATATTAGGAGTTTCTTGGGTTTGGTTGGCTATTATAGAAGGTTCGTAGATTGATTCTCATCTATTTTGTCTCCTTTGACCAAGTTGACTCAGAAGACAATTAAGTTTCAGTGGTCTGAAGCTTGTGAGAAAAGCTTTCAAAAATTGAAAAAGTGGTTGACTACTGCCTCAGTATTGACCTTATGAGAAGGTACTCAAGGTTTTGTTGTGTATTGTGATGCATCTAGAGTTGGCTTGGGTTGTGTGTTAATGTAGAATGTCATGGTTATAGCTTATGCCTCCAGACAATTGAAAGTTCATGAGAAGAATTACCCAACCCATTACTTAGAGTTGGCTGATGTAATATTTGCTTTGAAGATATGGCGCCATTATTTGTATGGTGTTCATATTGATGTATTCACTGATCACAAGAGTCTTCAGTATGTGTTTTCTAAGACAGAGCCTAATCTCAGACAAATGGGGTGGTTAAAATTACTCAAAGATTATGACATGAGTATTCTTTATCACCCAGGTAAGGCTAATGTTGTCGTTGATTCCTTAAGAAGGTTGTCTATGGGTAGTACCACCCATGTTGAGGAAGAAAAAAGAGAGTTAGCGAAAAATGTTGATAGACTTGCACGATTAGGAGTTCGACTAATGGATTCCACAGAAGGAGGAATAGTGGTGATGAATGGGGCTTAATTATCATTAGTGTCAGAAGTGAAAGAAAAGCAAGACTAAGACCTAATTTGCTTGAATTGAAGGCAAATGTTCATTAGCAAAAAGTATTAGCTTTTGAACAATGGGGAGATGGTGTATTGAGATATCAAGGCATATTGTGTGTACCAATTGTGGATGGACTCTAAGAGAGGATCACAGAGGAAGATCATAGCTCCAGATATTCCATTCATCCGGGTTCCACAAAGATGTATCGTGACTTAAGAGAGGTGTATTGGTGGAATAGTATGAAGAAGGGCATTGTAGAATTTGTTGCTAGGTGTCCAAATTGCCAACACGTTAAAGTAGAGCACCAAAGGCCCGGTAGTTTGGCTCAGAATATAGAAATTTTGGAATGGAAGTGGGAGATGATTAATATGGACTTCAGCACAAGGTTACCAAGGTCTCGCAGGCAGCATGATTCTATTTGGGTGATTGTTGATAGAATGACGAAATCAGCCCACTTTTTGTTGGTAAAGACCACTTATTCAGCAAAATATTATGCTAAGTTGTATCTTCAAGAAGTAGTTAGATTTCATGGAGTTTCGGTCTCCATTATTTCAGACAGAGGTGTGCAATTTACTGCACAGTTTTGGAAGTCATTCCAAAAAGGCTTGGGTTCAAAGGTTATCTTAAGTACTGTCTTTCATCCTCAGACAGATGGGCAAGAATAGCGCACTATTTAGACTTTAGAGGATATGTTGAGGGCATATATGATTGATTTCAAAGGTAATTGGGATGATCACCTACCTCTTATTGAATTTGCTTACAGCAATAGTTACCACTCTAGCATCCAAATGACTTCTTATGAAGCTCTTTATAGGAGAAGATGCAGATCTCCTATTGGATGGTTTGAAGTTGGTGAAACAGGGTTGATAGGACCAGATTTAGTTCACCAAGATATAGAGAAGGTGAAAGTGATTCAAGAGAGGTTGAAAGCGACACAAAGTCGTCAGAAATCCTACACTGATGTTAGGAGAAGGGAGTTGAGTTTGAAGTAGATGATTGGGTATATCTATAAGTTTCACCCATGAAGGGTGTTATGAGGTTTGGTAAGAAGGGGAACCTTAGTCCCCAGTATATTGGACCTTATCGAATATCCAAGAGGATTGGCAATGTAGCTTATGAGTTGGAGCTACCACAAGAGTTAGCTGCAGTTCATCCGGTGTTTCACATCTCTATGTTGAAGAAGTGCAT
Organism: Solanum verrucosum; assembly: GCF_900185275.1. Taxonomy (NCBI): domain Eukaryota; kingdom Viridiplantae; phylum Streptophyta; class Magnoliopsida; order Solanales; family Solanaceae; genus Solanum; species Solanum verrucosum. Next base: position 17,684 of record NW_026020545.1, on the reverse strand, counting down.
GGGCGATCCTTCAGTGATCATACCAACTGCAAATATTGAGATCAAAGATACCTTATCTTATGGAGAGATTCCGGTTCAGATTCTAGATCGTCAAGTTCGCAAGTTAAGAACAAAAGAAGTAGCATCAGTCAAAGTCCTTTGGAGGAACCAATTTGTTGAAGAAGCTACTTGGGAAGCTGAAGAGGATGTGAAGAAGAGATATCCACATATCTTTAAATCCGAAGAAAATGCAGACCAAGGTACTAATTCTCTTCTTAGTACTCTTTAAATTATGGGTGAGCATGTTGTTTGTTTGCATTTGCTTGTTGGGTGTTTGAACTTGATGTTACACCCTTAGCCTAGTAAGAGTAAGCTCATTCGAGGACGAATGTTCCCAAGGGGGAGATATTGTAACACCCCGTAACTAGAAAGAACTAAAAAGGAATTTAAAAAGAGGAAATAGTCATTTTTGGAAAGTCTAAAAATCTGGAAATTTTTAAATGTGTTAAAGTTGAGTTTTTGGTCAACTTCAAACGACCATAACTTTTAGTTTGGAGAGGAGGAACCCCATCCATTGCCCCACATTCTTTGATGTTAATAGTTGCTCTTAGTTGTTATACTAATCTAACATCTCCTATCCCAATTCATTATCTTTGCAAATTTTCCAAGTTGAGCCCTTATCAGTTTTGGAGTCATGATTAACAACTAGTCTCTTCATCTACCCAATATGAATATGCATATAGAATACATAATGTAATTTATGATATTTTTGTATCCATACCAAATTATCATAATGTTTGATTCAGTGCATATTAAAATAAAGGTAATAATTATCCTACGCTACACCTAAATGAAGGTAATATCATCTTTCACATTCTAATATTTATTTGCTTGTCCTCTAAGTTTCTACTGTTACAATAGCATTTATGCGTAGCTTTTAGTTTGTAATTTATAAAAGTAAGAATCAAAGTGTCAAATCATTGATTCTTTTCCTTTTTGTCCACAACAATCGACTCTATTTTACTGTTATATTTTGGTCAACTTCACCAATAATGTCCAGATAATTTATTTTTCAATTAAAAAAGTTATTTTTTTTTACCAATTGCTACTATTTAGGTTCTTATATATCTATGGGCTAACTTGTAATATTTTATTATATGCTATCTATCAAGTTAAGTGATTGGGGTTTGGTTTCCAAGCTTTGGAGCACCAAGCATCAATGAAAAGATTCATAGAGAGAGAGAAGTCAGTGTAAAGAGAAGAGGAAGGAAAGAAAACTACTTTGCTGAATAAACCCTCTCAAAGGAAAACGTATTTGTAAATCAATGAAGTTATAGATCAAACAAAGAAAATGAAAAGAGATGAACATGGAATCGCGGTGTGCACCCCATTGCCAAGAGAATGCATCATCACTATCTAAAATTATGAGCTCTCTCGGTGCTATTATAAAACACATCTTTCCACTATGCTTATCAAGAAAAAAACTCTGAAATAGAAAAAATAAAATTTCAGTTTGATTAATCTAAATTTACACCATGTAAGATCAAAGAAAGCGTTTCATAGTATTTTTTTTTTTCATTTCCAAGCGTTTTCATCTTACTTGTTTGGATGCTTACTACACAAATATAATTTCACATTGTATTCTTTTAATGAAAAAATGTTTGGATAGATTGTTTTCCATGTTATGTCACATATCAACAATTGAAGATTATAACCCTACAATATTAAAAAGAAAAATAGCACACGTGGTAAAGTTCTTATATAAAAAGAGTATAGACTTTGATAAAATAGGATTATAAAGTAATAAGAAAATGAAAATATAGTAAAGAAACACACCACATCAAATTATTCATTATAAAACTTGAGACTTTCATCTTTTTATAATGATGTATTTACTGATGTAATAGAATAAAATTTAAGTAACAATCAATATAAATATTGTAATTAAAATAAAATATGATACAATAGAACATAATAGATAGCAAGCAGTCAAAGGGCACATTGTTCAATTTGAATAACCTAATCTTTGGAGAGAGAAACAGAATAAAAAATGGGAATTGTATTACCCCCTACCCAACAAAATGAGTATAAAATAAACATCAAATGTGATAAGTATGGAAATCAATGAATTGAACAAAAAATTATAAGAGATTACATTTTAAATTTTGGTGAATATAAAAAATAAAATACAAGGTGGTCATTTCTTTTAACCTACTTGAGTTATCCAAGTACTTTGGTATTAGGAGAAGAGCTAGAGGATGGAAAATAGTTCAAACCTTGCTTGATATTAGAGTGACGCAAATAGGGTTAAATGATTATTTAAAATTATATATGGACTATCTAATTCACTTAAGATAAGGAAAATTTCTAGTTTAGTAACAAAGAGAGTTCATATATTATTTTAGCTTCTGAGTTTAAACCCTAGGTGTGACACCTTGTATTTTTTTTAAATCTCTATACATGAATTTTTTATTCCGTCACTATCTGGTGCATGTGTTGATGAGAGGTAGAAACATATGAAGATATTAATTAAGGATTCATCTTAATCCAGTACTTCCATATCAACGCATTAATTTATGTGTAAAAAATCATGATAAATATAACAACTAGTAGATATGAACCCACAACATTAAAAATAACAACTTAAATATTACAAGCATAGAAATTTAATCCATAAAGATTAAATCTTGATTTTGCCTCATGTGAGAGGTAGCATGTATCGATAAACAATTTAGGTATGTACACACTATCAATATTAAATAGAAAAATAACTAAAATCATAAAAAAAATAACCACATCAAAATGAAAATTTACCAGTTTGCCTCCATAAAGGAGAATGGGAGAATCACACAAACGGAAAAAGAGCTCCTTTTTGGTGTTGCAAACAAGAGGAAACTTAGATCTATCAATTATTTCTTGATAATCATGGGGCAAAAATCTTCTCCAAATTTCATCTGATTCAGCAACAAATTTGAATACTTTGGATAAAATTATTGATCTTACTGCATCTACTGGAGTTGTTTTTGAAATGATTTCAAATTTGCAACCTTCTGACAAGCTTTCAAAATAATCCATTGGAGCAATGAAGTTGGAAGAATTAATGTCACAACTCATACAAAAATATATAACAATTACTTTTGTTCAAAACTTTATATTTGAATAAATAATCAAAAGGGGAAATATTTTAATTAAATATTTGTATTGTCAATTATAGTTATAAGTACAAATAAGTATGATATTATGTTTTTCTACTGTACGTAGTTTGACTATATAGTACTTTAATATTTATTTTTATATTAACTCCTTCTTTACTCAATTAGTACTCCTTCATTATTTACCCTAATAAGATATAAAATACTGAAAAATACCTTCACACAACATAAATTTTATTATTCAAAAGAAAATAATAAAAAAGACAATCAATTCGTCAGCACGAGTTTACAATAAAAATTATAAATATAAAACCTTTTAATTCTTGGAATAAAGTAATTAATCTCTCATTTGGCAATAGATTTTAAAATTTAAACTTGAAATTTATTTTTTGAAAAAAATTATTTTGAGCCATTTTTTTTTGGAAATGGAAAATATTTAAAGATCTTGTCAAATTATTTGGTTAAATACCATCCAAAAAAGGAAAGAAAATAAATAGTATACTTTAAATATTTGGTGCTCTAAATCCTTCATTATTTAAATTATATAATATATGATATTTGTATAATGTAAATAAGAACATCATTCATTTTTTGTAGGGGTCAAGTGTCGATCAGTTTTTATTTATTCAATGTGTAATACTCTTTTTTATTCTGTACAAATAATAACACATGAATATTATATTATATTTTGAATTTCACTCTTCTGAATAATTATAAAATAGAAGATGAGGAATATATATTCTTAACCTCTTCATTTACAACTAGTTTAATATCTAAAATCTTAATATCAAATATATTTGGGAAACGACTTAAAAACCACTCAAACATCAATCAAAACTGGTGTTATACACTTTAATTTTGGGAGGATCGTATGAACCCCTTATATTATTTTAAAGTGGAATAGATGCCCATATATATGTTTATGTGGCAGAAAGAGTGAAATACACCTTCCTTAAGAGAGTGAGAAGCTATATTCTTACTTTATTTTATTTCTAAACTAGAGGTAGCTAGAGTTAAAAACTTTAAGTACCAAAAGTGGCATTGATACCATATCAAGTTCAGTGATCGGTGTTCAGTCTCAAAGCTTTGGAGCACGCACCAAGCATCAATGGCAGAATTCATAGAGAGGGAGTGTCTTATCCAGTCAATAAAAAATTGTATTAGAGTAGATTTATTAGCGCTTAAAGCCATGCCTCAAAGTAATATCTACGTAGGATGCCACTAGTGGTGGACTAGACCAAAGAGGCGTGCTAGTTATGACCAACCAGTATGAGTGGTGGCCTGGATAAAAAGAAGTGTCTATTGAGATGTTGGACACAACTGTTTGCTTATAACTTTAATTTTATTATTTCTAAGTAAGGACTAACCAAGGGCGGAGCCAGCAGTATGTCAAGGATTCATCCGACGAAGATTATGTCAAGAGAGTAACTTAGTATATGTTTATGAAAGTTGAAAATGAAGCATGAGTGAAATATTTTTATATAAAGCTGGACATAATTAACATCTATGATCGATTTGAGGAGAGCGTTACATAATATGTAGTGTCTATGTATATAATATTACATCAAATTTGTAGGAATTTCTGAGATTATTTTGGATTTCTTTTCCTTAGTTATTACCCTGTTCGTATTTAAAGGTTGATTCTTTGAGTGATGATATGTAAATTTCCCCATAACCTTTGTAACATAAATGCTGTAGTTGTGTCCGTTCACTAGAAATTAATAGGAAAAAGAGTTTAAGTTCAACACATTAACGACGTATAAATTATTTACGCAAAAATTAACCTACTTAGAAAATCAATGAAGAGTTCTCATTACCAATTATAAAGAATATTGAAGAGTCTAATTTTTTTTTAATGGAGCTCAGGTTCAAAAAATACTTCATTTGCCTGTGCAAACACACTCACTTAGACATGAGTAACATTCATTCCAAAGTGTTATTGGGTATATAAATTGTAATTAGAAATAAGATGGCAGATAAATTTTAGTTAATGCAATATAATTGAGTATGCTCTCACAAATCAGACCACAATGTGAAATGATTAGTTTAAATATTATTTGTGCATTGCTCGATATGTATACTAATTACCTTAATATTAACAATATAAAAGAAAAATTTACACCATCTGTTTCCAAAAAACATCAATTTCATCAAATAATCATAATACAAAATAGTAATTACTTATTAATATTTCTCTATCGAGAATTCAAAAGCGTCCACAAAATAGTAAAAGTTTATATCAGAAGTACAAAAGCAAAACATCATATCCCGAAGAAAATATGATAAAAAAAACTACTCTAAACTATCTCAGTCTTCGAATAAACGTTTGTGACTTGAAAGTCGTCCCCCATGACCGTCTTGAGCGAATAAAAGCTTGGAGTGTATTTAGTTGATGCAATGGCATCACCGTATGTGGATATTATCAGTCAAACACAGACAGTTCCCCAACTCTGCTAGCCTCAAGTTCGAGGATGGAGTTTCCAAACCAGGTGGAGCAGGCAGGGACTTGATCTTTTCTGTCTCAGCATCGAAAGAGTAAATGGTGTCAGTTTTTTCGCTATCCATCCAATGAAGAGCACCATTGACATTAGCCTTTCCAAAATCATACCATACAGGACACGAAATTTCACCCACATTTCTCCATTTCTCATAAACTCCAAGAGTATAAACTTCCAATTCTGAAGCTCTAGTATCATCCTGAACCTTTCTATCAACTAATCTCAATACTTTATACTCTCCAGAGACTTCGCTAAAGCAAAACCCATATGCAACTTGAGTAACACTTATCTCCCATTTGGGTAATTCAAGTTTGAAATACTCACCCAAAAGAGGATTGTTAATGTAAACCGAATGATTCTCAATGTGCGTCAAACCACCCACCAAACAGATAAATCCATTACAAGAACCAACTAAAATCGCACTCCTTGGATGGAAGTGAAACTTAAGGGTCACCTGAACGGTTCTGTTACAGCGGTGAACATAATAATTGTACTCTACTTTGAGTTCTAGAAGCAAAGGATTGCACTGACCATCCAAAAATAAAATGTTGGGGAAATTAAGGGATCTTGTTTGATGCATGTTAAAAAACAAAGGGTCGGAAGTTAAAAGGCTATACCAGAGTTTACAAACAGCTATACATTGAAAAATGGGCTTCATTGGCAATCTTGAAAGAATTTCAATCATGATCACCCATGGAAGATCCATAATTCTCGTGACATGATGAGAGATTCTACTTCCTTTGCAAACTGAACTTTTGACGTCCATGACTGGCATTTCCTTTGAACAAAATGGTTCGCTTGTTTTGAGGGTTATGGTCGGTTGGACCTTCATATATAGTGGACTCCAAGATTTCAGAAATTTTATTTCAAGCCAAAATGACTATAGACATTGACTAGATAAAGTTGGATGACTTCTTGAAAAATAATTAAGAAAAAAAAATTAAATGGTGCTTTCCGTTATCATCCTTTTGAATGACTTCTTGAAAAATATTTAAGGAAAAAAAATTAAATGTTACTTTCTATTATTATCCTTTTGGATGACTTCTAGAAGTCAAAACAAAATAAGTGAATTTTTTTATCATTTACCTTATTTAGCCATTTAAATCAGATATTATCAATGTTTTATATTTTTAGATGAAGTTCATTAATAAAATGTGCAGAAAAGGGTTAAAATTGCCCGTGAACTATGTGAAATAGACCACTTATACCCTCTATTACATTTTGGGAAAAAAGTGCCCCCATTGTTATCCCAAAAGACCACAAATACGCTCAAAGATTTAACAACCCAAATTTTTAGTGACGTGGCAAGCCACATGAGACTAATCCCTCCACCTAAATGTGGGCAAGTAGGACTGGGCCTTTAGCGGCAACAAAATTAGTCGCCACAGATTTTCAAAATATCGCCACCAAAAGGGTTTTCATTGATTTTAATATATCTGTTAAAGGATGTTTGTATGATAGAACATTCTACTGTTCTAATCCATTTACTATTTGTAGTAAATCTTTGGTAGATATAATGATAAAAGAACAACATGTCTCTTAGTGTATGTTTGTGGTTTCCTTATTACAAAAAAGTAAACTTTAGCATTTCTCTTTCATGCAAATATATCGCATAACCCAATAGTTTGCACAAGTTTCCGTATAATGAATATCTAAGGTTGGCCAGAATGAGGAGCAATAGTTGGAGGTGAAGCTCGTTTAGTTGAACCGGGTTGATCCACATGGATGACCCGGTCCAATTTCCTTCAATAAAATATTCGTTTGATACATCTCTTTATGTATGCCTTGTGGAGATCATGTCTTTGTGGAAAATACTTTAAACTGTATCACAGGTTTTTATTTAATATTTTGTTGAGCTGATTAGTTATGGCAGTAAATTGGGAATTTATAGATTTTAAAAAAGGCTTATGAATTACTTGGTAAGCAAAATCTATTTGAATGAAAGAGCATCTTTTCCTTTAGTATTCTCAGCATATAATATTTTCTATGATACATATCTTTTATCAAGACATGCATGTGTAATACTTCGAAAATTCCTAAGTTAAGATCAATTCCTAATTTTGAAAAGTGTATTGGATGTGAATTAAGGTTGTAGACAGCGAACTTTTATTGATAAATCCATATTAAATTTGGATTAAATTATAAATTCTTGATACTTTGACCAAGTCAAATTATTGGTTAATAAATTTGGATTAATATTTAAGTCAAAATGGTATGACTCGAATAAAGTTCAAATATTATATTTGGGTCACTCCATTAAGTTTACAAGACGAGCCCAACTCACATTCTTCAAGCCCAAGATCCTCTAAATTACTTGGACCACAATACCCCTAAAACACTAGTTCATGCCTATATAAAGGGGTCTTCATATAAAAACCAAAAGGAGACGAAAATACATAGAGAATCCTTGCTCTTCAGCGGTGATCTGCAAGTCTTCCACAACAAAGAAGTCTTCGCTCCAAGTGTTGAGCCACAAGTATTTCATTGAGTCAAGAACAATTGTAAAGTTAAGAATTGGGGGATTACATCTCTTTTCTAAAAGACCTCATAAAGATTGTAACATCGCACAAATTCAAATAGAAATACTATTGTTTTCCTGCTATTTTCCTTTCCTATTTGCTATATTTCAAGAACAAAACTTTAGGTGCATACAAGAGTCATAAGGAACCTCTAGCACAAAGTTAAGCTCAAAAATTCTCTACCGATTAAGCTTTTGCATAAGACAATGCCAGAGTAAACTTCAAATGACCATATTTCTCTGAATCTGAAGAGTACTTTATGTCCCTCTACTTATTAAATTAAATGTCTTTAAGTCTTCTTTCAAACTCCATAACCGTTCTTGAATCCAGATCACGTGTAAAAATTATAGTTATAATCGTTTTACTAGAGACACTTCAATCTGAAAATTTCAGTCCAAAGCACTATGAGTTAGAGTATGACTCGTGGTATCATTACTATGACTCGTACTTTGATAATACGGCCCCAAAATCTCCCGGCAACCACGAGTCAGATTTGTTGTTAAAGTACACATGTATGTTTTATTATCTAGTTGATTTTTGTTTCAGGAGGTTCTTCATTTATCTCAGTATGCTCAGATTTAACTATGAGACGAGTCAGATTTGTTGTCAAAGTACACATGTATGTTTTATTATCTAGTTATTTTTTGTTTCAGGAGGTTCTTCATTTAGCTCAGTATGCTCAGATTTAACTAGTTATTTCATTCAGACATTTCACATACCATACGTTCCATGTACATACATCATTCGGCGTTGCATTATTTGATAATGTAGATTCAGGTATTCAGGATAGTCATCAGACACATTAGTAGGATCACTTTCATCAAGCCTTGGTGAGACGTCCTTGCCTTCGGTTGTATCCAGTTTAATCTTGAGTATTAGTAGTTAGCATATGTTATGAGTGTTATCCTTTTCATATTCAGGTTGGTCAAAAATACAGAAACAGAAAATAGATGAAATAGACAGAATGTAAGTAATCCGAGTCCACAGAAACAACTGTGTTTCCTTAAGAAATTGTATCCCCTCACTGTACCCGAGGTTGCAGATTAATTCCTTCCAAGATAAAACATATTAACATATTAGAGAAGTAGCGGTACCTCAAACTTCAATAATTTCAGCGAACGCAAGAACAACAATGAGAGCTCACACAAACTCAGTATATCGACAATTTTATTTATGTAAGAAAATGTATGCAGAGAGGAAAAAATTTCAATGTTTGAAAACTGAAAAAAGACCTCTTATTTATAGCCATTTGCAGCAAGGAACACGTCTGTTCAAACAAATCAGTTCAAACCCATTTTTTCCAGAATGTTGTATCTTTTGGGAAAAGTAACGACTTTTCGGAAGGAACAGGTCCCTTCAGAACATTTTTATCGTTACACGTGAATTTCAAATAAATTTTATTGCGCCAAATTAAATATGTTATTTAACTAATATTCTGAATTAATTTATAAGAGAAAGGAAATCGATTAACAAGATTTATTAAATAAATTTTGTCCACAAATATTATCAATCAATCACATCATTTGCCAAATCTGAAGCCGAAGTTGAGCGAGCGACGACAATGGCGCGAGGGGGCTCCTTCTTCTTAACCCTTTAAGAACTAAAGGAAGTGTTTCCTAATATAAGGACAATAATTTTCTTTCTTCTACCAATATGGGAGAAATGACTTTTCATTTGCACTTTGCAATGACTTTTCATTTTCCCTCCAAAATTGGTTCCCCCACTTTTTCATTTTCTCTTCTTATTTCTCATTCACACCTTGCTAAAACCCAACAATCCTCCACATGAATGCAGAATGACTATTGCTAAAACATATGCATGAAAAACTTGTGTGTCTCGTAAGTAAGGGTTAATCACATCTCGATAAGTAGGTTTCCCTTTAAACTTTCCGTAGTGAACATATATCAGATATACTCGGTCAATCGATAGATTTGATATCTTTGAACCGTCGAGCTTTGGTCTATACCTAGACAACATAAGTCATACAATCAACCCTTGAACTATTTTTGGTTCTCATTATTTTGTTCGTTTCATCCATGAACGTATCTCGATTAATAAGTGCTCAGAGAATGGTCTTACCGGATTCTCCTTGAAGCGGCTTACACTTCACACTTACATAGGTGGTTTCTAAATGTGTTATCTCGTAGATACACTATTTGATATACCCTGTATCAAACTTAGAAACCATTAAAAAGTCATTATGCCTTCATCCTAGTTACTGAAAATTGTCTCATCATGAGAATGGACCATATAATAATTTTTGACAATGTTGAACCGTCATCTATGACTTTGTTTTATCCCCTCGAACCTAGATCTTGGGATCTCCAGTCTTCTAGGTAGAGTTGCCGCCACGATGACTTGTTCTCGGCCATAGTCCCATTCCCGTCAATGATCTCTCAATTCCTTCTCTAGTTAGGCCTTTTGTAAGTGGATCCGACACATTATCCGTAGACTTTACATAGTCAATTGTGATAATTCCACTATAGAGTAGTTGTCTAACTGAGTTATGTCTTCATCTTATGTGACGAGACTTCCCGTTATACATAACGCTTCCAGCCCTTCCTATTACAGCTTAACTATCATAATGTATGCATATAGGAGCAATTGATTTGGGCCAAAATGGAATATCTTCTAAGAAATTCTGGAGCCATTCAGCTTCTTCACCTGCCTTGTCTACGGAGATGAATTCAGAATCCATTGTAGAGCGAGCTATACATGTTTGTTTGGATGATTTCCAAGATATTGCTCCTCCACCAATAGTGAAAACATATCCACTCGTGGATTTCATTCCAGTTGACCCAGTAATCTAATTTGCATCACTATATCCTTCAAGAACTGCTGGATATTTTTTGTAATGCAAAACATAGTTTTGAGTGTCATCTAAGTACCCTAAAACTCTCTTCATTGCCATCCAATGATTTTGATTGGGATTAATTGTGTATCGACTCAGTTTACTTATAGCCAAGCTATGTCTGGTCGTGTACAATTCATGACACACATCAAATTTCCCAATACTCTGGCATAATCAAATTGAGACTGACTTTCACCTTTATTCTTAGCAAGATTAAGGTTCACATCAATTGGGGTCTTTATCGTTTTGAAATTCAAATACTTGAATTTTTCAAGTACCTTTTGAATATAATGAGATTGAGACAATGCTAGACCGTTAGGAGTTTTGTGAAACTTAATTCCCAATATCAAATCGGCAACTCCTAGATCTTTCATATCAAACTTACTAGTGAGCATACACTTAGTAGCTTTTACATTGGCAATGTCATTGCTCATTATCAACATGTCATCCAAATATAGGCATACAATGACTTCATGATTCGGAGTGTCTTTAATGTAAACACATTTATCACATTCATTGATCTTAAATCCATTTGACAACATGGTTTGATCAAACTTTGCATGTCATTGCTGCGGTGCTTGTTTTAGTCCATAAAGTGACTTAACAAGTTTGTATACTTTCTTTTCTTTACCGGGAACTACGAAGCCCTTAGGCTGATCCATGTAAATCTCTTCCTCCAGCTCTCCATTTAAGAAGGCGGTTTTCACATCCATTAATAATTTTCATCTAACTAGCTGCTGACCCTCACCTACGGTCAGACCTACGGACCGTGGATCGAATGACAGTCCGTGCTGGTCGACCGTAGTTTGTGTAAGAGGTTGGGTAAGGGAGGTCTCGATCCACGAACCGTGGTTCTGTCCGTGAGTCGGGACTTAGCTAATTTTCTGAGCTGGTTTGGGGAGGGATTGCAGTTGTGAACCACGGACCACTAACACGGGCCATGGTGTGACCTACGGTCCGTGGATGGCAATCGTGGGTTGCACCTGCAACTCCTCAAAATCAGTATTTTTGGTCTATTTCGGATACGGGGTGTTACATTATCTCCCCCTTGGGACCATTCGTCCTCGAATGAAGACTAAACTAGCTGAAATGGAAGGAGAGGTATGCAATCCCTACCACTAAACACTGAGAACTTAATTTTTGACTGAACTAAGTTCCAAGAACATGCAAATACGCTGAAAATGCAAGTACAAGCTGAAGAGGAACTATTACCTTAAGCTGGAATAGAATCAGAAGAAAAAAATGAGGATACATGGACTTCATGGCTGCTTCTACTTCCTAATTAGCTCCCTCTACAGACTGACTCCTCCACAAAACCTTGACTGAAGCAACTTCTTTGTTTCGCAACCTTCTAACCTGACGATCAAGAATCTCAACTGGTACATCCTCATAAGAAAGGCTATTTTTTACAGCCACAGTCTCTAATGACACTACAGATGCTGGATCACCCACACACTTCTTCAAAAGTGAAATGTGAAAGAGTGGATGCATTGCTTCTAAATCTGTTGGCAACTCTAACTCATAAGTCACTTTACCAATCCTTTTCGAGATCCGATAAGGGCCTACATATCTGGGACTGAGCTTCCCTTTCTTACCAAATCTTATCACCCCCTTCATAGGTGACACTTTCAGGAAAACCCAATCATCAACTTGGTACTCTAGTTCCCTTCTTCTCATATTGCATAAGACTTCTGGCGACTCTGGGCAGTCTTAAGTCTATCTCTAATGAGTTGCACCTTCTCCATAGCATCAAGGACTGAATCTGGTCATATCAAGGAAGATTCACCTACTTTAAACCAACCAACTGGAGATCTACATCTACGCCCATACAATGCCTTATAAGGTCTAAATGGTACGCTCTGCCTGACCATCCGTATGCGGATGAAATGTTGTGCTAAGATTAACCTGTGTACCAAGACCTTTCTGAAATGACTTCCAGAAATGAGAGGTAAACTGAGGACCTCTATTAGAGATGATAGACAAAGGAACCCCGTGTAACCTCACAATCTCATTAATGTAAAGCTTTGCGTAATCCTCCGTTGAATCTATAGTTTTGACCGCCAAAAAGTGAGAAAACTTAGTAACTCTATCAACAATAACCCAAATAGAGTCATGTTGTCTGCGAGTAAGAGGTAAACCTGTGATGAAGTCCATGTTGATCACTTCCCACTTCCAAGTAGGAATGTCAACCTCTTGAGTCATACCTCCTGGTTTCTGATGTTCTACCTTGACTTGCTAGCAATTTTGGCACTTCGCCACAAAATCTACTATATCTATTTTCATACCATTCCACTAATAAGCTTCCTGCAGATCGCGGTACATCTTAGTGGCACCTGGATGGATAGAATATCTAGAGTTATGGGCCTCTACAAGAATATGTTGTCTCAACTCGCCCATATTAGGAACACATAATCGACCCTGGTAGCGAAGTACACCATCTCCCTCTTGGGAGAAAACTTCAACCCTTGAGTTCAAGTAATATTAGATCGATGTCTTGCTTTTCCTTAACTTCCACTACCAAAGAAGATTCTAATCTATTCTGGACTATCACACCAACATTTGATGTGTTAGTAAGACTAACTCCTAAGAGAGCAAGACGATGAATATCTTTTTCTACTTCCTTCCCTTTTTCCTCATATTGTGCTACACCACCCTCTAGATTCACCTCTTTCTAGCCTTAAAGTAAGAGATAATCGACATATAGGTACTGAGCTACTACCTTTCTATTCTAAGATTGGCTCATTTGGAAATTGGAACTGAACAACCCGAATTCTACAATCGACTGAGGCATGACAGAACTGAAACCAATCCATGCCTAGAATTATATCAAAATCTACCATTTCTAACGTTATAAGATATGCTGAGGTGACTTTCTGAGAGACTATGATAGGGCAATTTTTGTATACCCATATAGTTATAATTGGGTCACCGACTGGAGTAGAGACTGAGAAGGGTTCTGAAAGAGTTTCTGGGCTAACACTGAATTGGACAACTATGTAAAGAGTTACAAAAGACAAAGTAGCCCCTGATCTAACAATGCATAAACATTAAGATCAAAGACTCGTAATGTACCAGTGACTACATCAGGAGAATCTTCCTGATCTTGATGAGCCTGAAGAGCATAGAGCCTGTTTTGGCGTTGTCCGCCACCTGTACTAGATGAGTTACCCTGCTGAGTCGGGCGACCTGCTGGTGCTGCTAAAGTTGTAGACTGAGCTCTACCATTATTTCCTCCTTGACCATGTCTAGAAGGACAATCCTTCAATATATGACCAAACTAACCACACCCAAAACATCCTTCCTTACCTGCAAGGCACTCGCCCGGATGGTTCTTACTATATTTCAGGAAAGTTGGGTAAGTTTTGGTGCCTGAAACACTACCTTGAGACTTAGAGCCTGACGCCCTACCTTTCTGATCATTACAGAACCTGGGGAATGGAACACTAGCTGATGAAGGGGCTGGAGTCGAAGACTTCTACTAAAACTGCGAGCAATTTCCACCACCCAATTTCTGTTGGGAATACTCGTAGTTACATGTTCTTGCTTTCTTAGTCTCCTTAGCCTGTTCCCTAAGCTTATCACCCTCAACCTGTTGAGCATGAGTCAGGAGCCTAGAGATGTTCATGTCTCCCAATAACATAGCATTCCTACACTCGGTCTTCACTAAGTCTGACACACCATACAGAAACTTATTCATCTGAGCCCTGGAATCAACAACCATGTGAGGAGCATACCTGGAGAGTTGGTTAAACTTGAGCCCATACTCTTGGACAGTCATGTTACCCTGCCTTAAGTTTATAAATTCTCGGGCCCTTGCTTCTCTCAACTCTATTGAAAAAAACCTGTCCAGAAAGGTTTCGCTGAAACAATCCCAAGTACTAGGAGCGACATTTGTACCCCTATTCTCCTTCCACCGAGTATACCAGATATGAGCCACATCCTTAAGTTGGTATGATACTAACTCAACCCGATCATTCCCAGTTACCTGCATCATTTCAAAGTTCTTCTTAACCTCATCAATGAAGTTCTGTAGGTCTTCACCAACCTATGAACCTAAAATTCAGGCAGATTCATCCTTAAAAAAAATCTTGAACTCTAGCTGCCATTGATCCACTATTTCTATTAGTAGGAACTGGAACCTGCTGATTGTTCTTGTTGGTCATACTCTGAGCCAATAGTTGGATCGCATTCTGAAACTCTTCATTCTTAACCTTATAGTCTGGGACTAGAGGAATTGCATTAGCATTCCATGCGTAATCTCTATGAGGAGGCATGATCTTAAGCGCATAACGATGGATTAGAAAGGAGATCATACCAACCAACGATAAGAATACCAAGAAAGTGAAGATTTCCTAAAGCACTTCATAGCCTCTCTCTCATTGATATGGTGCACTTCACATCCATGAAAAGTACTCTACTTAGTGCGGCTTTTCAGACATCCTAGGACTCTTAAACCTAATGCTTTGATACCAAGTTTGTCACGCCCCGAGGCTACCCCCGAGATGCAGACACAGGACCTAGGACCACAAGTGATCCCAAGCTAACCCTGTTGACATGATCATGAGCATACTAATGATAATAAACTGATGTGGAAGCTAAATCATATATAAAATGAAAAGATGGGGAATACCCATATACTATAACTGAGATATATGTAAAACTGATTAGTTTAATCTAAAGAAGATACTAACTCAATACTAAGTTGAATCTATCTATGTCTGAAAATAGCCTCTGACTGACTAAAAAATGCTGGGACAGTCCCCAACTAAGTCTAGCAAAACTGAAACTAAAGACTAAAACTACTAAAAATGAAACTCATGACTATTGTCCTTGGAGAATGAGGACTCACCTCTGATTTCGCTGAACTAGAGATCGGGAACTGATCTAACTGTGATCTGGATGCTGAGAACCTGAACCTACATCACGAGAAGATGTAGCGCACATATGCGTCAGTACTTGAAAGGTACTGAGCATGCAGGATAGAGTAAAGCTGAAATAACATATAACTGAACAAAGCAATAAAACAATGATATAATTTGAACATGATATAGATACAAAATACTGAGCTAACTGAATGCAATGACCAAATTTAAAACATGCTGAGACGAATACTGACTGTACTGAAATATGGTCAATGCAATAAAGTCTGACTGAACTGTGGGGAGCTACTAATAACCGACATAAAACCACATGAGCTAAATGTGGAGTCCGATGTATATGCCCCATCAAGAGGACCCAATATACCCTGCCAGAGGTATAGAGGCATGCTGGCATGATCACTAAACTGATATTGCCCACAGAGGGGACTTACACCTACGTTGCTCGTAGTTCTGGGACTCTATGGGTACGCTAAACCCTAGTCCAACTCGGTATTATGCTACTCCCAATGAATTAAGTGGTTAACTGGTTATGACTGAATTTCTGTAAATACTGGATAGCTCATAACTGAATATGCAAACTGAGAATGCAATAAATAATCTGATAATGATGCATTAATAAACTGAGAAATATATAACTGAATAACTGGGATATCTGACCTAGCATGTGTAATTCAAGAACTAAAGAAATACATAGCTAGGGTTCTGAAATTCATGCGAGAAATGATGTCATAACATGATAATCTGATTTGGAACATGTTAATAACTAATTCATGATGATCTGCTATAATTCTAGAAACCCTAAGTCTGTTCATAATCATGTAATCAAGAATCTGACTGAATTCTAGGGACCTAATGGGCGAAAGGAACCCACCAGTGAAATCCCACATACCTGGTGACAAATTCCCACCGAAGAAATCTTTCGATTTTGGGGCTGGAACTGATGGAACCTTGATGCGTTCTTAAACTAGGGTTCTTGACCTTTTTTCTCCTCTTTTGCTTCTAATTTTTCTAAGTTTTGATTAATGATTTTGACTAAGGTAAGTTCTAGTATGTTTCTAGGCTTAAACTGACTAAAACCTCATGATTTAGGGTCTAAACGACGTATCTTAGGGTCCAACGAAATAGGAAAAGACCAAAAGACTCCTAACTTACTTGCTTTCGAAGTGACCGACGGACTGCACCTACGGCCATAGGTCATCGCGGTCCGTCGATTGGGGTCGTCGATCAACTCTGCCTGACAGGGCTTCACTAAAACAAGCATATCTTTTTACTCGGAGGTTGGATTTTTGCAAACTTGGTGGCGTTGGAAGAGGATTCAATTATCTATCATATCTTAGGTGATGGGACACCTAATTCATTTGTGCTAAGAGTTATGACCATTTGAAGTTGACCCATTAATAATTTTCATCTAACTGGCTGCTGACCCTCACCTACGGTCAGACCTACGGACCGTGGATCGAATGACGGTCCATGTTGGTACCGTAGTTTGTGTAAGAGGCTGGGTAAGGGAGGTCTCGATCCACGGACACAGACCACGAACCGTGGTTCTGTCCGTGAGTCGGACTTAGCCAATTTTCTAGTGGTTTGGGGAGGGGTTGCAGTGGTTAACCACGGGACCACCAGCATGGGCCGTGGTTGACCTACGGTCCGTGGATGGCACCGTGGGTTGCACCTGCAACTCCTCAAATCTGCATTTTTGGTTTTTTCGGATACGGGTGTTACAGCCTAAATGCATCTATTGCTTCATCCTTACCATTTAGAAATAGATATAACAATATCTATTGCAAATCGTCATAAAAAAGTTA